>NC_048306.1:79880852-79940309 GCF_013100865.1 Trachemys scripta elegans | reverse complement strand
TGTTAGTCTCAAAGGTGCCACAGGACCCTCTGTTGCTAAGCTCTTGTTATTAGGAAAAGGCCTTAAAATCTGTGCCAGGTATTTCCTGAAGCTATTAAAGATGTGACTGTCATTAACAGCTGTTCAATGGATTCTTGATGTTCTTGGATCACTCTGTGAGGACATTGTTTCCTTTCACCAGCATTTGCTGTTTCACACTAAAGTGAGGCGGCTTTCATATAGATAAAGTGCTAACAATGCACTTAAGACCAGAGTTGCATGTTTTCTTGAATGATAGCAATCTCTTGCTCACACCTTCAATGATTCAATGTTGATGGCCTGCCTAGCCCACTTTGCTGACATCTTTAGGCATTGGAATGAGTGGAACTGTTTTCTCCAGGGGCGGAATAAGAATTTTCTGTCCTTGCATGATAGAATCATTCATCAGAAAACTTGGATATTGGTCTTCTCAAGCATGAAGTGTAAACCTGGAGTTGTTTCCTTTCACTCCAGTCTTCATTGAGGGAGCTGAAGACCTGGTTGGGAATTATCAGGAACTCCTAAATTGGCATCTGAGGGAGCTTAATATTCCTAACTGTGGGACTATTTCCTAATGACCCCTCATGGGAAAAAGAGTGGGTCACCATCCCCTTCATTCAAGATACTATTTATTCAGTAGCACTGACTAGGCCCTGGTAAAACAATTTGGCAGCCCTCTCCTGAATTCCTTTTATTTGTAGTACAGGTAATGAGTGTTAGAATTAAATATTAGTACACTAGGCTAAACATTCTATAATGTATCTTATTACAAAATAAGAGGAAATACAGCTGTTAGCAATATAATTTTTATTGCTCTGATATGATTTAGAATTATTGATTGACAAACTTACATTTCCTTTTTTTTACATCTCCAAATTTTTACACAGCATGTTCACTGAGGAAAGTTTATCGACCTTAAGTAACAATGGTCTGTTTTGCTAAAATTTCCTCTTATTATTTATAATGCATTCTGAAGCCTTGAAATATATTTTTTATTTCTCCCTATCCAGTGTTTCAGACATTCTTTTTTTCACCATCCAGGATGCCTTGTGCTCCCCCGTCTGTCTGTCTCCACCTGTTGTCTCTTGTCTTATATAAAGATTGTAACTCTAATGAATTGGAGGTTCTGTCTAAAACAACAAGGAGTCTGGTGGCACCTTAAAGACTAACAGATTTATTTGGGCATAAGCTTTTGTGGGTAAAAACTCCAGTTCTTCAGATGCATAGAGGTTCTGTCTGTATCATTTCTGAATTGTGGATAATTTTATGAAATTGTGTCATGAAATTACGGTGTCTTGGAAAGTTTATATGTATGTGGATCCACTATGAGTTAGCAGGACTGTGTCATTTATGTCTTTGTCAGGCCAAAGACAATGGGAAGTGATCTCAGCACTCAACGATCAATGGATTGTCTGCAGAGTAAAACACCTTTAGACAATGGGTTTGTTCCAGCTAGGAGAAGACACTTTCTCCCCTTGTCTGAATTTGGGGGGGTTGGGTGGGGATTGAGAGCACTGGAAAATTACCAAAAGGCAGAACAAAAGAAATTGTTGACCCAGCACCAGGGACTCGGGGAGAGAGCCATTTTGCACCAGATTAAGATGAGGGAGGCTTCCGAGGCTGCTGCAGGGGGAGGGTAGGCAATGGAGTGGAGGATCCTGCCCGCTAGAACACAGGTGATCTCCCAAGGGAAGGGTGAGCTAGTGAGTGACATTGTGTTTAGGATGTTTGATTCTTGTGTATGATCTATACTCTCTTGTTCTTTACATGATTAGATATAGGTATTAGACTGGACAATGTGTGTGTGAGTCGACTGCTTCACAACTACTGCATGCCCCTGAGGGAGTTAAACTGTAAATTAAAAACTTCACATCTTTGCGTGGAGTTCTGGAAGACGGGTGTGTTTGAATAAGGGGGAGTCAGCGCTGTGCCGTGCGGGAATAGGTGGCTGGACAGTGGGTTCGAACACTCAGAGGAGGATGCTGGATAGGTCTGTGCCTGAGAATGTGCCTTGGGTCCCCCAGATTGAGACAGTGGCTGGACTATGTTCAGGCTCCAAGAACTTGAAGCAGCTGGGCGATCCAGAAAATAGAGGTTTGGATTCCCCTCACAGCAGTCTTAGTGGATGTGACAATAAGCTCTTTGGGGTAGAGACCATCTTTTTGTTCCATTTGTACAGTGCCTAGCACAGTCGGGTCCTGGTCGGGCTTCTAGGTGCTACAAATAATTAATACAGTACAGTACAAATAATTAATAATAATAATAAAAAGCCCTTGCATTAGATAAAAAATAACCTGCCTCCAAATCTCCTGTAATGCAAGTGTTCAGCTTCTTGCTGCGTGGAGAAGGGAGACCTCTGCTGATCTTCCCACATGCTGCGCAGAACTGGGTACATTTGCCAGGTTGAGTTTCAAAATCAGGAGGTTTTTGGAAAATTTTGCTAGTGCAAAACTTAAAATATCATCCAAAACAATTAAAAGAACTCATGTGGCTTTGCTCAGCACAGCCTCACAGCTACACATAGGGTCTATCAATGGGCTCTAGCAACACTGCTTGCTAGCTGTGCTGGCCATCCATCATTTATGAAGTTACCCACACTAGATCAATACAGAATCTGGACTGTTGAGAACCTCGTATACAGACCAGCAGACTGTACAATTCTCCACTAAAGCTCCCCAAAAGGATAGTGAGGGTGGGGAAGAAATGCTTATTTTTAATCCCGTGGGATAATCTGCAAAAAAAGTAAATGTTGTCAGTTTGACTTTGTATGGGTTGAATATTTTTTGTAGCTCTACTCTAAATGTTGTGTTTCTGGCTATCTAGGGTCTTCCATTCCCCCTCAGCACCATGTTGTAGCATTAAATATTTGGCATCAGTGGTGGCTCTTAAAATTTGCTGATTGCCTTAGAAAAACTCAATATTATTGGAGAATATGATATAAACCATAACTAATTATTTTGGGAAAAATTAGAAGCTTTTGCAGTACTGTTACCATTGTTTAACTGTGGAGATTTTTTGCCTTCCTCTGCAGCATCACGTTTGAACACTGCTAGAGATAGGATGAGAGACTGACACTTCTTATGGTGCCTTTATAGGTTGAGGGTGGTAATATTCTATCCTGTACTTTTCCATTCAGAAATTCACCACTGTCTTATCTTTTATCTGACACAGCACTTTTGAAGTACTCTTGTCCTGGGAATCTTTTCTAATTAAGATGGCAACTTCTCAGGGCAGGGACCAGTCATTTTACTTGCTTGTGAAGCTTCATGCACAAATGGTGCAGTATCAATTAATAATAGTGGAGGGCAAATGTTGCCCTCTGTGTGAGCAGAATGGATCCCATATTCCACTAAGAAGGGCATGGGAGAGGGAAGAGCTGGCTCCACAGCATCCTCCCCCTCTATTTTTAATAATAATATTATATGGAGATATACCTATCTCATAGAACTGGAAGGGACCCTGAAACGTCATCGAGTCCAGCCCGCTGCCTTCACTAGTAGACCCAAGTACTGATTTTGCCCCAGATCCCTAAGTGGCCCCCTCAAGGATTGAACTCATAACACTGGGTTTAGTAGGCCAATGCTCAAACCACTGAGCTATCCCTCCCCCACAGTATGACCCACTGAAAGCCTTTCAAGGGAGTTCAAATTCCATGGATAGGAAGAGGACAAAACGGAAGGTGGCTAGGAGATCAGCTGTGCTCTATCAGACTCTCTCCTGCTGCCATCAAGATAGCAAGCTAGTGTGAGGTACTATGATGTGACCAAGTCAGCATTAACTTGTGTAGTTTCTCCTGATGGAGGGTGGACTCAGGTTGGTCAGAGAATCCTTTACATACATCCTAGTCAGACAAAGGATGGGGAGGCAGCAGTGAAGATGCACAAAACCTCTGCAGTGATGATCCTCAGCTCTTCTGAAATCCACAGGTTTTGGGTGCCCAGCCCTCTCTACCTTTTCTGAAGAGGAAAACTGCATTTCTCTATTTGAAGAACTGGGTGGAAACTTCAAAGACCACAGAAACCAAGGAGTTAACACAGATCATGAATGAAGAAATGAGGTGGTTGACCAATGCTGGTGGGGTGGATTCTTACCATACACGCATGCTGAAAACCTCGGTATAGATTAGAAACACTTTGTCATTGAGCTTTTAATACTGATTTTCATAGAATCTGCAATCTGTTGTTTTATTTAAAAAAACAAAACAAAACTGAACAAGCTGGATTATCAGATGAATTTTCCACAGTCTGCAGAGATGGATCAGAAAAACTGGAAAATATGCAAAGAACTGGGAAATGCTAAGAGAAACAAGAGGGAAAACCCCACTACAAATTTACCTTTAATTAGCAATCAGGGTCTGGTGGGACAATGACTCCACTGAACTGAGGAAAGCAGCAAGAGCAAGCCAGGTCTCCTGTGAAGCAGGGCCTGCTGAGTGAGGAGGCAGAGGTGTGTCATCTTGGAAATATTGCACGGAAATAGCATGAGAGAAACAAACTCCCTTTAGGCTTCTTGAGGACTGGTGAGCAACTGCTAATTCCTTTCAGATTCTGTTGCCAGGGGGAGTCAGTGTAAATCCTTCCTAACTCCTTCCTCAGCAACAATTTGTGCTGACAAATGCTTTTCATGGACTCCCAGAAGCAAACAGAGAAGTAACTCAGAACAACAGTTTCATTAAATAAATGAATAAATAAATTAAAATAAAGTAAAACCCTCTCAAGGGTTGCCATTTGTTAACCTCAGGTAGGAAAAATGACCATTACCTTTGCTAAATGCTCTTATACAGCTTCACTGGCTTTCCAACCGGCTCCAGATAGGGGAATTAATGAAGAACACAGAGGTAGCAAGGGTAGCCTAGGAGCCAAATGTGGCCCATGGAGTTCTACAATGTGCCTGCCCTGGTTTTTGATACACAACTGTAACCTATGGAGAATGTTGGCTGCAATATACAGTTTTCCATTTTGATCCTAAATAGAGGCTATTAGGATTGGGATAGACTATCCCATACTGGCACCTGTAGTGTTTGGGGGGGCATTCCTCTATATTATAGATGACCACAACTGTGATTTCCCCCTTTTTAGACCCCCCCCCAAGCAATTTCCTAAGGATGCCCTGGGCTGGGCAAAGTGGGGCACCCTTGCCCAAGTGCTTCTGAGGGAGGGTTTACAGTGTGTCAAGAGATTGGAGGAAATTGGATAGCCCTATGATGTGACAGATGGTCAGGGAAATACGGGAAGGCAACGTGATCACAATTTAGCTATTTCAGTTTGCCAGTTTCTTGTCTGAAATAAACAAACTGAAAACTACAATTGGGAAAGTGACCTTTTGAACATTCTGGGACCTAGTGTGTAGTTGGCCTGCCTTTCCATTTATTATGGTTGCCTTCATTTGCGGCAGCTGTATGAATGAAGAATCCGTATTGACATAAACATATTAACCCCCACCCACTGTCCCGATTTTTCACACTTGCTGTCTGGTCATCCTAGTCTCTTGTGCCCTCCTTCTCCCAGGACAACACTCCGCCATCTCTGTTCATCTAGAGCAGAGAGAATACATATGCACCAGCAGCAGACACAATTTTCTACACTCTGGTCCTAATGGCGCCCCCCACAGTCTGGCACCTGAGGTGGCCGCCTCAGTTCGCCTCATGGTAAGGCCAGCACTGTTCTCACTCATGATTCTCTCAGCAAATATTGTTATTATAAAATGCAAGAGAAATTTGAATAGCCCTAATCTTTGGATTGTGTGACAGCATATTCTAGGACATTAGAGAGACAAGATGGGTGAGGTAATATCTTTTATTGGACCAACTTCTTTTGATGAGAGAAACAAGCTTTCGATCTGCACAGAGCTGAAGAAGAGCTTGCTCTTCTGTCTCTAAGCTCTCTTACCAACAGAAGTGGGTCCAATAAAAGATATTACCTCACCCATCTTGTCTCTCTAATATCCTGGGACTGACATGGCTACAGCAACACTGCACATTCCAGGATATGAGAGTAAAAGTGCCATGCTGTCCTGTGGGTTAGGGCTGCCCGGGGGGGGCAAGTGGGGCAATTTGCCCCGGGCCCCGCAGGGGCCTCCACAAGAATATAGTATTCTATAGTTTTGCTCCTCTTTCTGCATGGCTACCAGCTCCTGGATAGCATCTGCTTGGCGCTCCAGGATGCTTATGAGCCTATCAGTGCTTTGCTGCCAGTGCGCAGTGCTTTGCCGCCGGTGCGCTGCGTTTTCCTAGCGGATCCTGCTTTCTCTTTCCCTCCAGTTCTGTGCTTTCTCATTCTCTTTACTAGATTGCCGCATCACTTCTTGCACCATGTCTTCTTTGCTTTTTCGCGGTCTCTTCCTGAGTCTTTGGAGTCTCTGAGCAGGCGATAAGAGGGACGGCTGAGGTCTCAAGGTTGATGCAGCTGTAGAGGCAAAATGCAACATTTAACAGAGGCAACATTGTTTATACCAGACAGAGTAACGATTCCCCCCGCACTTAAGGAGTAGAAAACACACAGGGTCTACACAATAGCATAATTTTCCCGTCCGAAACAGAGCACACATATCCCACGGGAGCCTCAAAATGGTGAGTAAGGGGGACTGATTGTTTCAGAGCTGCACTGTCCTCTGGGTTTCTGTGCCTTGGGGAGAGCCAACAGCTTCAGGGGGCACCTACACTGAACACTGTCCCAACATTTTCCACAGGAGTTCGTCCTGGACGATATCTCGCTGCTGAGGGTGACCTGGGAAGCAAAGGAGAGTCTTCTACTGCAATGCGGCTTCCGCCCTGGCCGATATGCAGCTTGCCTGTGTGCAGCAATAGTCCCCCCGCTCCTCGCGGCACAGTGGCACGGAAACGTTAGCCTGGCTGGGACAAGGATCACGGTGGCTCTCCCGATAAACCTGCGCAAGCGCATTGCACACGTTCTGGATGAGACATTCGAGGAGATTACCGAGGCCGATTACCATGATGTGATAAACCACATCAATGCACTATTCCGCATCTAGGCCTGCATGCCTAACCCTCCTCTCCCAAAGAGCCCGCACCGAAAAAATTCCTTCCCGAAAAAAAAAAAAACCACTTACCGGGATCCTGCTCTTATGTTTGTCCTCCACCAAGTACCGGCCGCTGCGACTGGCTACCTTCCTCCTGGCTCAAGAAGAGCTCCTGGCTGCATGGCTCCAGGGAGTCTGGGGTGTCTCCATCCGGCCCACCACCATCACTCCTGTTTTCCTTCACCTCCTCTTCCTCTTCCTCTTCCTCCTCCTCCTCCTTCTCCCCCCCCCCCCCCCGGTTCGGAAGTGTCCATGGTGGTGCTCGGAGTGGAGGTGGGGTTAACCCCAAGTATCGCATCCAGCTCTTTGTAGAATCGGCAGGTCGCGGGGGGAGCACCCGAGCGGCTGTTTGCGTCACGGGCTTTGTGGTAGGCACTCCGCAGCTCCTTCACTTTAATCCTGCACTGCAGGGCGTCCCGGTCATGGCCCCTTTCCATCATGTCCTTTGATACCTTCCCGAAGGTATCGTAATTCCTACGGCTGGAGCGCAGCTGGGACTGTACAGCTTTCTCCCCCCAAACACTGATGAGGTCCAGCAACTCACCATTGCTCCATGCTGGGGCTCGCTTGGCGCGTGGAGGCATGGTCACCTGGAAAGATTCGCTGATAGCACTCCACACCACGCCAGGCTGAGCAAACAGGAAGGGGATTTTTAAAATTCCCCGGGGAATGTAAAGGGTCGGTCACATGGTTGGTTACCTGAGGCCAGGGCAGTAGAGTTTGAACTGATGACCAGAGTGGCTAGAACAGGCATTGTGGGACACTGCCGAATAATTCTGGAGGCCATTCACAGCGCATTGGGCGGTCACACTGGTGCTGCAGTGCTGCAGCAGCAGCGCAATACTCGCTATTCCTCTCGGAGAGGTGGAGTGCATACAGCGCTGCAACCATGGAGATACAGCGCTGCAAATGCCTTGCCAGTGTGGACGGGGAGTGAGTTACAGCGATGGGGGAGCCTTTACAGCGCTGTAACTCGCAAGTGTAGCCAAGGCCTCTGTGTATTGAATCTGATTACCCTGTAAATTACCTTCCATCCTGATTTTACATAGGTGCTTCTTTTATTTTTTTCTTTATAATAAAGTTCTTTTTTTTAAAGAATCTGATTGGGTTTTTAGTGTCCTAAAAACCCAAGGGTCTGGTCTGTGCTCACCTTGGTCACTCTCAAGCCTTCCCAGGAAAGGGGGTGAAGGGGCTTGGGGGATATTTTGGGGGAACAGGAACTCCAAGTGGTTCTTTTCCTGAATCTTTGTCTAACTCACTTGATGGTGGCAACAGTACTCATCCAAGGACAAGGAAGGATTTGTGCCTTGGGAAAGTTTTTAACCTAAGCTGGTAGAAATAAGCTTAGAGGGTCTTTCATTCGGGTCCCCACATCTGTACCCCAGAGTTCAGAGTGGGGAGGGAACCCTGATACTAGTAAACTGCAAAACTTCAAGGTTGAATATTTCTAGCACTGTTTGTTCCTGAAACACTAACCAGTCTGGTTTGTGTAAAGTGGTTCCTTGTGAGCACATCTAGCATTCTCTCCAGCTATTGCTGTACCAGTGCATTGTGGGTCTGCAAAAGTCCCGAAGGACAGTTTTTTGTGTTAGAAAACCTGCAAGTACACCTCTACCTCGATATAACGCTGTCCTCGGGAGCCAAAAAATCTTACCGCGTTATAGGTGAAACTGCGTTATATTGAACTTGCTTTGCTCCACCGGAGTGCGCAGTTCCCCCCTCGACCCCCCGAGCACTGCTTTACCTTGTTAGATCCGAATTCGTGTTATATCAGGTCGCGTTATATTGAGGTAGAGGTGTACTGTGGAACTAGAAAGTTCTTCTAACCTCCTATTTTAGGGATATCAAGTTACAAACCTTTTGCGGTTAGGAATCCCTGTTGATTAAAAACTAGGTGTATTCTTTAGCTGGTATTTAACAGAGGACTGATATGCTGCAGTTAGTTACGTTGATGCAAAACTGATTTGTGTACACAGACATACATGTTGGTGCAAAACTAATTTTTTACACACACAAACAATTTTAGAAATGGAATAACTTTGTAAAAGCTTCCATACAATAAAAAGGAACCTTCAGCCTGAAGAGTTTACTCAGTCCACCTTTCATTGTTTCCGACTATTTCTCACTGTTTATGAACATATGTCTTTTTATTAGGGCTGCCGATTAATCACAGTTAACTCACGTCATTAATTCAAAAAAATTAATCACGATTAAAAAAATTAATCGTGATTAATCGCACTTTTAATCACAATGTTAAACAATAGAATACCAATTTAAATGTATTAAATATTTTTGGATGTTTTTCTACATTTTCAAATATGTTGATTTCAATTACAAACACAGAATACAAAGTTTACAGTGCTCACTTTATATTATTATTTTATTACAAATATTTGTATTGTAAAAATGATACACAAAGAAATAGTATTTTTCAATTCACCTTATACAAGTACTGAAGTGCAATCTCTTTAATGTGAAAGTGCAATTTACAAATGTAGATTTTGTTTTGTTACATAACTGCACTCAAAAATAAAACAATGTAAAACTTTAGAGCCTAGAAGTCTAATCAGTCCTATTTCTTCAATCGCTCAGACAAACAAGTATATTTACATTTGCAGGATATAATATTGCCCTCTTCTTATTTACGTCACCTGAAAGTGAGAAAAGATGTTTCTTTTCTCGCATGGCAGTTCTGTAGCCGGCATTGCAAGGTATTTGCATGCCAGATATGCTAAACATTCCTATGCCCTTTCATTCTTCGGCCACTATTCCAGAGGACATGCTTCTGTGCTGATGACGCGCGTTAAAAAAATAATGCGTTAATTAAATTTGTGACTGAACAACTTGGGGGAGAATTGTATGTCTCCTTCTCTGTTTTACCCGCATTCTGCCATATATTTCATGTTCTAGCAATCTTGGATGATAACCCAGCACATGTTGTTTGTTTTAAGAACACTTTCACTTCATATTTGACAAAATGCAAAGAAGGTACCTGTGACGGGTTGGATCACAGGAACCCCCTTGGGAGCTGCCACCTGATGTGCAAAAGACTACCCCTGCTTCTGTTTTCCCTGCCAGCTCAGGACTCCAGCACCCTGTCTTGCTGAGCCAGACACTCCTGTCTGCTCCAACACGGACCCAGGGTCTGAATCACTTGCCCCAAAGCTGCAAGTTTACCTGAAAACAGCTCACAGAAGCGTGCTTGTCTTTAGCACTCAGGTGCCCAACTCCCAATGGGGTCTAAACCCAGATAAATCCGTTTTACCCTGCATAAAGCTTATGCAGAGCAAACTCATAAATCGTTCGCCCTCTATAACACTGATAGAGAGATATGCACAGTTGTTTGCTCCCCCAGGTATTAATACATACTCTGAGTAAATTACTAAATAAAAAGTGATTTTATTAAATACAGACAGTAGGATTTAAGTGGTTCCAAGTAGTAACAGACAGAACAAAGTAAGTCACCAAGTAAAATAAAATAAAATGCGCAAATCTATGTCTAATCAAACTAAATACAGATAATCTCGCCCTCAGAGATGTTTCAGTAAGTTTTTCTCAGACTGGACACCTTCCAGGCCTTGGCACAATTCTTTCCCCTGGTACAGCTCTTGTTGCAGCTCAGGTGATAACTAGGGGATTCTTCATGATGGCTCCTCTCTCTCCTTTGTTCTCTTCCACCCCTTAATATATCTTTTGAATAAGGCGGGACCCCTTTGTCCCTCTGGGTTTCCACCCCCCCCCATTGGAAAAGCACCAGGTTAAAGATGGATTCCAGTTCAGGTGACATGATCACATGTCACTGCAAGACTTCATTACTCACTTGCCAGCACACACATATACAGGAAGACTCACAGGTAAACACAGCCATCTGCAGACAATGGGAGTCATCAAGATTCCAAGCCATCATTAATGGCCCACACTTTACATAATTACAATAGGCCCTCAGAGTTATATTTTATATTTCTAGTTTTAGATACAAGAGTGGTACATTTATACAAATTGGATGATCGCACTCAGTAGATTATAAGCTTTGTAATGATACTTTACAAGAGACCTTTTGCATGAAGCATATCCCAATTACGTTATATTCACTTATTACTATATTTTTTGCAAAACTATCCCAGTTACATTATATTCACTTATTACCATGTTTTAATAAAACCATATAGACTGCACAACATCACAAAAATGTCTCCAGTTATCTAGATAAATTCCTTATCCCCCATTTCATTGGGATAAATGTGGATCTATTCTAATCATTTTGACTATTATTTTATTACATGAACTGAAACTAACAAGAAGCAAGCCCCATAGTGAAATCTGTAGTTTAATTGTGTTGAATTCTGATGCCATTTGCTAGGGTTATGGCTTATTAGGTGCAGCGGTTCCCATTTGTCCTTTCTTGTTCTTGTTTAACTCAGGGTCATTTTTAATGACTTTTAATGTCTCTTAAAATCATGCCAGATGCTCACTCTCTTGTGATACTAGTCCACATTTTAATGACACCAGTAAATAAAGTACACTCAAATGCAGTGTACTGAATCCAGTGCTTATATATTTTATTGAAAGATGTATAACACATTAGTGAGGAATTAGATTCTGATTTGTCTTGCGCACAAGAAGGCAGGGATGGGGGAAGAGGAATGGGAACCAGAAACCTCCATTGCTAGTTGTATTCACAGTCATTGCAACTACCTAGCTAATACTCACAGTGCCTACTATGGGAAGGAATGATCAGTTGTGAGCATGGATATCTTCTTGCATTCACACTACAGCAGCAGAGCAAAGCCATCATAGGGGGTGAGGCGCATGTATTGTGCCTTTTCAAAGGCTGCTCTGACCTATGCTTCCCCTGTGTCAGTGTACCCTTGAGCTCCTGTATGAAGAGCTGTGGTTTAAAGCTGTAATTTAATGCTAACCGTAGAACCATTGGTAAGGGGATACATAAGTAAACTGTAATTTCTTGTATAAAATAAACATGTTCTGGCAAACTGAATTTGAAGATAAATTGGTTTTGCTCAGGTAATGCCTTTTTGTGGAGTATCTTTTACAAGTGTTCATAGCTGAAGTCTGCGAATGTCCCTGTCCTTGGAAGGCTTTGTGAATTACAGTACTCAAGGTACCAGAATAACCCTCGCTGACTCACACACAACTTTTAGTTGATTCATTTTTATTGAAAGAATAGTTCCTTTGACTTCATGTATTTCTAGAGGCTGCTTCATAGAATCCATCACTGATCTGAGCTTAGATGTTAAGTACTTTTTAACTTAATGTATTGTGAATGGGTTCTTGCTGACTTACAATAACCTCTTTTTGCTGAGGTAGGACAGTAACAGAGATCAGTCTTGTGCCAGTTCAGGGGCTGCTGACCCCTGAATTTTGCCTCTTATGAAATAGCGACATTACAGTTAAACCACAGCGCCAGCTACTGATTACTTCAGAAGATTGTTTTATGTAAGTTAGGCCTAAACTACACACAGATTTTGTACTAATGTAACAATAATGACTATGGGTGTGGTTTTTATATTGAAAAAGTTATATGGTACAACCACCAGTATAGATGCAATCATACCAGTATAAACAATGCTATAGTTTATTCCCCTTCACGTACAGAATAAACTGTATTGATATAACCATTTTTATACTGTTATAACTGAGTCCACATTAGGATTGTACCACTTTAAGTAGACCTAGGGTGACCAGACAGCAAATGTGAAAAATCGGGATGGGGGTGGGGGGTAATAGGAACCTATATAAGAAAAAGACCCAAAAATCGGGACTGTCCCTGTAAAATCAGGACATCTGGTCACCCTAAGTAGACCAGTATTGTTAAAGAAGAACAACTTTTGTGTGCAGACGAGCCCTTAGTATTTGCCGTTATACTTGTTAGTCTTTGTTTATACAGTGTACAGTACCCAGGCCCTGATCCTGACTGGGGCTTCTCAGAGCTACCATAATACAAATAATAGTTTGATGAAAATGAAAGTACTTTTTAGAAGATTTTCTCAAATGTGAAGTAGTTGCATTTCCCTTATAATTCTGTCTTCATCTCTAATGTTGCAAAGAGTGCTTTTTTTTTTTTTTGGTAAGCATTTCCTGTGGTGTGGGAGAATCCTTTGTGCTAAGAACAAACGGGGATATTGTATCAGCGTGGGACACAAAATAAAAGCTAGGCTGAAGCATTTCTTTGAAAGAGATTAAATGTATATTGGAAGTAATATTTTTGTTACAAATCCCCAGGCAACGTGAACTCTGTGGGTGCTGGAAAGGGCTAAGAAATTATCTTTTCTTTCTCACATAATCTTAGTGATGAAGGATTGATAAATAAAATGTACTTTCTTAATTAATTAATTAAAACATGACTTAGTTTTATCTTTTTCTCATTATCTGATCATTAGCCTACAATTTTAATCTGATGTAACATGAATAAGTATGGTCTGTATCACCCCCAAACTTTGGGAAAACCTGGTTCGGAATTTCCCAGGTTGGGCTCCTTATTAATTATAACTAGGAGAGTGATTTTACTTCAACAGTGTTAATGAAAATTTATGAGTGATAAGGGCAAAAATCAAAGACATAGAAGAACACAACCACCAGCAGAAGTCACAGGTATTGTTGCTTAGTACCCCATACAATCTTAACAGATTTAATTTTTAGTGTAATTAACCACATATTAGTGTAGGCTACTGACCTGTCTAGTACATTCCCGAGGGAGACTTTTATACCTATTACATTGGGCTAGAACAGAAAGAGACCACATCAGAACACACCAGTATTTGACAGCAATCAAAAGGAAAGTGACTTAAATTATCACTGGTTTCAGAATGGTAGCTGTGTTAGTCTATATCAGCAAAAACAACGAGGAGTCCTTGTGGCACCTTAGAGACTAACACATTTATTTGGGCATAAGCTTTTGTGGGCTAAAGCTTATGCCCAAATAAATGTGTTAATCTCTAAGGTGCCACAAGGACTCCTTGTTGTTTTTAAATGATCACTGTTGGTCACAGAATTGCCCAGAGGCAGCAAAACTCAATTTCAGAGTAAAGACAAAATTTGAAAGATAAGTAAAGAGGCCTAACATACCTGCCTAACTAAACCCCAGGGGAGAAAACAAAGTACACTTGTGCAACAGAATGGCTAACTAACAAAAACTACAACAGAAGCATGCATAAAAAGTGCATTATCACCTATTCAATGCTAATTCTGACATTTTAACCAACAATACACAAAGACCATTCACCCATGCCAACCCACCCAGCAGCTTCAGAGTAACATCCCGAGTCCCACAGAACGAAACTTTTTACAAACACACACTAACTGTTCCCCTCCCCGGAATGAAAATGTGCTGTATCTAGTTCATGAAATCAGTGGCAAAAATCCTGTTGACTTCAATAATAGCAGGATTGGGCCCAGGGTCGTGACTCCTCCATCATAAAAAGTAGACAGAAGATTCATCAAATGAGTTACAAAAAACTTGGGATGATAATGAGATTAAAAACCCAGAAGTAGCAACGACCCAAATTTTTAAAGGTTTGTATGCTCAAGAGGAATGTGCAAAACACTCCTTTAAAAATTGGGGTCAAAAACTTCACATAATAAAAATAAAGAAAAATTAACATTTTATGCACAGAAAATGCTTTCTGCTCTCTCTTTTCTTTCTCCCTAAATATTATGCATGGTTTTCTTCCTTGCTTTTCCCAAACAATCTGTTTTCTAATTCTGATAGTGTGTAAATGCCCTCCAGCATTGCCCCCTGCACTGAAAACCCATCAAAATCTTTAACACCTTCAATGTGTAATTAGAAAATACAAAACTCTTTGTGAGGTCTAAAATGTTTGTAGAGCTGCAGAGGTGTTTTCTGCTTAATTTGCTTTTTACAACTAATCATTCCATGGATGCTGTTGTGAGACAGTGGATAACTCTTCCAGGCAGCCATGCAGAGCTTTCCTGAGAGGAGGAGTGACTTTTTAGCCAAGCTTGTACAAAGTCTTTTCCCCCCATGCATCCTTTTGCCTGTGGTCATTTCAAAGAGGTTTATGACTCAGGTCTGGAGACTGTAGGGTGTGTTCAGGTTAAAAAAACACAACACATCAAATCTGGGGCCCTAGTCTCCTACTAGGGGATATGCAGTGTTGTCAACCCCAAGGCTTCAAAAACATGAGACAAACCCAAATAAATTATGTGATTGGCTTAAAGATCACAAGATTTTTTAAAATTGCTGTTTTGGAGAGACCTGACTTCTAATTTTCACACTTTTTATGGAAACCTTCATCTTTTTAATTATTTGTTTATATCATGGTAGCACTAAGATCAGGATTGGGCCCTACTGTGGTAGGTGCTCTACAAGCAGAGTGGTGGATCCCTGCCCTGAAGAGCTTATAGTCTAGGTGGAAGATGGACACAGTGTGAAGGGTTGGGGATGGGAAAACAATTACATATATATAAAAAATGTATACATAAATTTCATTTGTTTTTTCAATTTTGTAATTACATAAGTAAAAGACATCAACTGTCCCTCAGCCAGCTCCCCTAGCAGCCCCTCAGTCTAGCTATGAAATGGTGACTGATTTCTTGTAGGAGCTGTGACAGAACTGTGTCTCTAGAAGAGATTTGAAGGAGAAGGGGGAGCAGCCTTACAGATCAGTTCAGAGCGTGTTTCAGGATAAGAGGCAGCATGGAAGAAAGGGGATGAAAGGATGAAGGTGTTTGCTGGAGGAGCATAGAAGAAGGTAGTTGAGGCAGGCAGCACTGGAAGAGTGGAGGAGGGAGGGTGATAACTAGGTGACAAGAGCAAGTTTATAGGAAGGGGGCAGAGCTGTGGCAGGCTTTGAAGGTAAAGACAGGAAGCTTGTACTTGATATGATGGGAAACTGGAAGGACTGGGGGGGCTGCAGAGCAATAGTCTAAGGAGATTATTTTAGCAGCAGCATTTTGTCTGAATCAGAGAAGGGCATTTATACTCATTTGTGCATGTGGAGGAAAATTCAACCTGGAACAAACACAAAATGCAAGCACAGCAAATGGGGAGAAGGGGACTCCCACTCTTCCTTCTGGCAGACTGAACCTTTCCCTCTCAGCTCCTTTCCTTCCCTAGACATGAGCATTCAGCAGCTCCTTTTATTATTGTTTGTATTAATCATGTTTATTACAGTAGTGCCAAAGGGCCAACCAAGAGTGGTGCCCCATTGTGCTAGGTTCTGTACAGAGAGTCATAGACGCTCCCTGCCCCGAAGAGTTTACAATCTAAAAAGACCAGACAGACACATGATAGGGGAAGAGGTGGAACACAGAAGCAGAGTGAACTTTGTGATGGCAGTTACATGTTTGTGGGGGTGGGGAGGTGAGATGGGTTTACTTAGGAGGGAAGGAAGTGAGCAGGAGAGGAGGAGGATAAGGGGGTGAGGAGTGAAGCTGACTGAAGAGACTGAGGGTGCGAGGAGTGGAGCAAACAGCCATTCAGCTCAGGGCAGAGAAAGTCCAGCTAAAATTGTAGAAAGTTCTTTGAATGTGCCGAGGTCCCTGCTTTCCCTGCACCTGCTCCTACCAGCTGGAGTCTCTGGCTGGCTGCTATCTGCAGTTTTCTCCTAAGGCCACATGGTGGTGGGGAGAGGAGGCACCCACCATCCTGGGGATGAGATGAGCAGAGACCGCATCCAAAGGGGCAGGAACTCAGTGCAGCTGCAGAGCATACTGCAGGCTCCTCACCTGCAAAGGGGACTGCTCTGCTGCAGACTGGGGAGGATGCTGCACTGCTAGGATTACTCCTTCCACTGCTGTTCCCCTTTCTTAGCACCTGCCTGGATTATGACTCCTTACTGTACCCCAATGGGGAAAGGAGGAGGAGGTGGGAGAGCTGGAGAGACTGCTAGTGCCATATGGCCAATTCAATGGCCTTGCCTGCCTTAGGACTTTGCCCCACTCAGGAGTGCACTGTGCAGAAGAGGTGCACAGAAAATGCAGGCTGCAGTGTTAGAGAGGTAGGGTGGTCCAGTGGTTAGGGCACTATCCTAGGATTTGAGACACCTAGGTTATGTTCCCTGCTTTGCCACAGATGTCCTGTGACCATAGGTAAGCCACTTAGTCTCTCTGTGTCTCAGTGCCCCTCTGCAAAATGGGGATAACAGCACTGCCCTGCCTCAGAGGTGTGATGAGGATAGGTACATTAAAGATTGTATGGAGCTCTGTTACTATGGTGTTGGGGACCATATAAGTATCTTAGTGAGGAAGCTGGAGGGAGGTCAGTCAAAATTCTTGGGTTTGCCTGCTGCTCGCTCATACTAATGCTGATTGACAATAGAGTGAATGCTGGCTACGTGGTGCCAGATTTTCAAATGCTGAGCAATCACAATTGAGGCCAAATTTTCAAAAGAGCTACAATCCCCTTGAGGCACCAAAATAATTGGTCAGATTTTATTATTACTACAGTGCCTAGTAGTCCTAGTCATGGACTGGGACCACATCAAAAGTGTTTAGCATCCAGCCCCCATTTTCACCTTGGGGGGTACTTTGGAAAATCTGGCTGCTTATTTGATGCCTAAATGGATGCTGACCTCTTTTGAAAATGTGATCCTAATAGTGGTGCTGAGCTCTTTTGGAAATTGGATCTTTAATGTTGTAAGTAACAAACCCTATTGTGAAGGGACTATTCATGACAGATCTATAAACCCCTTTATTTGACAGGTTGAGCCTTAACCAAGTCTGTACTAACAGGCCCTGTTATGATGGGATGGATTTTGCAAGGCCCATTTCTAATTAACAAAAGGTTGGAATTCTTCACAAATGAATTTAGTAAAATGGTTTGAATAAGTAAAGCTTTGTTTTGAGATATATCCACCAGCTTTTTAAGAGTCACATTTTATCTTCTCTGGCCATGTCTGCACTAGCGAGCTTACAGCGGCACAGCTGTACCGATGCAGCTCGCCGCTGTAAGATCATTCATGTAGCAGTTCTATGCTCTCTTGTCAACATAATAAAACCACCTCAACCAGCAGCGGTAGCTATGGCAACAAGAGAAGCTCTCCCGCGGACAGCTATGCACACTACCACTTATGCAAATGAAACTTCTGTTGCTCAGGGGAGTGTTTTTTCCGCACCCCAGAGCAACATAAGATTTGCCGACATAAATGGTAGTGTGGACATCACCTCTGATCCCTGAAAATAATAGTTCCAACTGTTTACATTGTCTTCTCTTGTAGCAATGGAACAGAAGACTTAACTCGTAGTCCAAATACTCACAAGCACTGAAGGGCTGATTTTTTTCTCAGCTACACACGTTTTTAGCTTGTCTTTGTTTAAAATTTGATTAGAGTGCATTTTCATTTTAATTGACTCATAAATATTAATGGACTGATTAAGCAAAATTGGCTGCTGGAGCTATTAAGTTCTGAGAGGTTTCTGGGGCCTGTTATCAGAAAGGTTACTGTCTGTTCTGAGGGCTATCACTGCTAGCATTCTGTAGTAAATTCCCCTTGAAGAGTCTCTTGATAGATTTGCTCCTGCTGCTCTTGAAAACCCAACACTGCCTTCAACTGGAGCAGGATTGGACCCTCAGTCCTAACACGAGTGGGTATTTTTCCAGCTGCCAGAATGTCAGTCAGCTGAGGAGCCACTGTAAAGAGGCCATGGCCTGAAGTTTTTGGCGTCACCTTGACTGACTACTTTTTTCCAGAGGTCAGCTAAGGAGTGGGTGAACAGGGACAAATGGCTCAAAGATGAATCTTCTTCCCCACCCCAATCAAGCTCCTTGGAGGAGCTGGAATCCTGCAGAGCAGACAGGAAATTGAGGTGTGAATTAGTATAGTCTGGAGAGTTAAACTGTGGATGTTGTGTGCTGTAATAGGTTCTTAGGTGCCTAGATATCTTGGAGATGGGCACATTAGAAATCCTGAGAATGACAGGCGACAGACAATAGTCATTGTAGCATTTTGAGTAAAGCTGTTGGGCTATTTTGCCTAAAGAATGCCAATAAACATACCTTTATTACAACTCTAATAATTAGATATGTCTTTTTTTTTGTTTAATAGAGAGAGAAGGTGTGTGAGGTAAGATGGACGCCTTTCAATTATCTATAATTGTATTCTGTTTCATTTTGCAGGGTAATTGTCTTTGATGCTGAGCAGGAAGTCTTTTTACAATGAGTTATTGGAGCCTGGATAAGAAAAGTTGTCTGCAGTACTGCAGACATTTCTTAGTGGACAATGGTGTATTTCATGGTAAGCTGCGTGTTTTCTTTTCATTTCTTACTTCACTCGGATGCAACTGAAATTTTATAGTGGCACATAACTAGGTAATAATTATCTTCTTGTAGATAATAAAAAGTAGATTTAGTAATGCTTTTTAATGTTTTGGAGTTACAGTTTTTACTTGGCAAGATAACAGGGCATATTAGTTTGTTATGGAAGTGCTTATTGAAGCATACCACTTTAATTACAATTTACTATAATAAAAATGTATTGATTGATGGTGTAGGTCAAGGGTATCATGTAAACATATCAGGGAAAGTTCTGCTTTTATACTTCTGATGATGGCCAGAAATACTGGAGAAAATCCTGCAGTTTACAATTTTTCCCATGCTTTGGGCACAGTCATATTCTGTGTCTTTTATGTTTAAGACAGTCAGTCATATTCAGTATTGATGTGTTTCCATTGACATTCATGGTGTTGCACCCAGTTATATCAGGGTTGAATTTGTGCCAAAATCTCCAAGATCACTTAAGCACTATTAAACTGCAAGCTCCCTGGTGAAGTGGCAGTTCAGCAGGCAGTACTGATGGAGATGTAGTTTCCATTTGTGCTGAAAGAGAACTGTGTGGGACGTGGGAGGAGGATTTTTGGTTGGTGTAGCTGACCAGGTCTAGATTAAAGCTGTGTTCCTTAGGTAGGCAGCTTTGCAGCTGGCCAAGAGGCTTGTGAACATCCCTATTTTGAATAACGTGCTTTTAATTTCTTGTCAATTCATATGACTGTATATTTTAATGAGTATTGGAGACTTTCAAGATAACTGTTTTGACTAGCTGAATCTACAGTCCAGAGTTTTTTAAAGCAATAATCAAACCTTTCATTTAAGTCTTTTTGTTAATGTCAATATTTTCCCCAGTTCATCTTGCATTTTCCCATTTATCTCTCAATATGGACAGCATGTGCCTGAATGAATGAGGTGCAGCAGGTTCCTTAGTATGTAGAACTCAGCTACAGGAGGGATAGAGACTGCCTAAAGTCCTGCCTATGCTGTAACTCTTAACTAAGTTTGTACTACTGTAGTTAGTGACATGGCACAACATAGTTAATACTCAGTAAGCATGGCAGCTAACACTGAGTCACCCTTTTCAGAGACTAGGCTGACATATAGTTGTCCTCCTATAACTGGTTTGGCATGCGGCTTTTGTATATTATATCCGTGATACCCCCACCACCACACACATGCCACCCAGGCCAGTTGTCCTTCCTCCCAGCTCTCTGTGTATCCCAGAGTGCACTGAACCCAGGCGATGCTGGTGCCACTCTGTGTTCATGTACTCACGGTACTATATTCCCCTGCTGAGACACTGGAGATAGCTGCCCAATTTTTTCCAGAATGCACCAATACAAATAGTTGAACAAAGCGGTAGGTGTGAATGCACACACACGGCTGTGCTACGAATAAGGTTTCTGTGTGGACACAACTCAGTTGTATATTTTGTAACTATGTTAGATGAGTGTCATGAACTAGTTACAAAAGCACTGTATTGGTAGTACAGACAGGGCCATAGTCGGGATCATGCTCAAGGCTGTTCACCACCTAACAGTAGTAAAACATGTTTTTGTGATATGTTCAAAGTGAGCCGTAGTCACTGCTCTGTTTCATCTCTGCAGCCCCATTGACATCACTGGGGTTGGACAGGTGTAGCTAATGGCTGAATATTGCCCCAGTACATGATACAACATACCTAATGTGGACTCATACCACCCCTGTGATGATGGTCTAACACACTGCAATATATTTATGATAAGATGTAAGGCCTGATTCTCCTCTCACTTACAGTTGGGCAAAACAGGAGTAATTCTACTCGAATCAGTCGTTCTGATTCTGAGTGTCATTGTTGCTGGGCCATAAGAACCCCAACCGCTCTTGAGTTCCCCATGGTTTATATTAAATGTGGGCCATAGGAAACAGAAACTCTGGGTCACAGGACACTGGCCATGCGTACCTCTCTCCCTGGAACATCTCCTCCCACCACCTCCTTCCCCCTTACATATCCCGTATGGCAGAGGCTAGGAAGGGGAGTGAAGCAGGGTCCTTATGTTTACTGTATACTAGCCAGAGGAGGCTCTCTGTCTTAGGGGTGTTCCCCAAAGGCAGTGTCCATCAGCTTTCCAACCCCTGTACCCGACCAGAGTAGTGTCCTTGGGGATCACAGTGGAGAATCAGGCCCAGTGACTTACGCTAGTGTAAAATTGGTGTAATTTAGGCAACAATCAGACCCATAATTTTACAGCTGCAGTCATCTAGGCAATTGCTGTGTGTGGTGGGGCGGCTGCCCCATGCCCGGAGAGTGTGGGCTGCGGCAGGCCCGGGTGCCTGCATAGTCCGGCAGCCAATAAGAGAAGGGCTTGTTGTGAGCCAATCAGAACCCAGATTGGGGACAGCCAATCAGGGCCAGGCTCAGCCATATAAAAGACTGCTCAGGGAGCGAGCGGTTAATCTGTCCCACGCCTTCAGAGGGGAAGGTCTGTCTCCAGAGCTGGGAGGCCAGTACCACGGACAGCGCAGTGCAGGCCAACCTTGGAGAGCGGGAGAAGGCCTACTCTGTAGCCTGGCCTGGCAGGCCTTGAAGGAAAGGGCCTAGCGGGAAGAAGAGCCGTTGGGGAAGCGGTCCAGAGGAACAGACAGAGGAGGAAGGAGAAGGAGGGCAGCAAGGCTGTCACTAGAGGGCCTCTGGACCGGGACTCAGAGTAGTGAGTGGGCCTGGCTCCCCCCTCTTTTTCCCCTTGGTAGTACACCCAGCCATAGGCTGCAGGGAGCGGCCAGCAGAAACTACACCAGATCCCGGGCTGTAGGGATTGGACTTGGAGGTGTAGGACTGTTGATCATCCAGCCCCCGGAAGGAGGTGTGAATGGACAAAGGGACACTGTCGGAGGGCAATGTTCCAGAAGAGGATACCGTGCGTCGGGAGCAATGCGGGTCCACACGCCAACCAAAAGTGGGATGACAGATGGGACACCACCAGAAGGGAGCGCTCTACTGGATCGAACCAATTCCCCAAGACGACCGGTAGGAAGTGCCGCGGTGGTGAGTTCCAACCTTGTCACACTGTGGAAAACTGGAGTCTGTATGGTTTATTAAAATTAGATATGCTATTTTAATCACTAAGTGCTGCAGGACTAAGCAAGGTGAGGAAGTATTCTCCACTTATAAAAGGGGCACAGGGTAACCAATTCCTTACAGAGGGGTCCAAGGTTATTCTCCCTAGGAAAATATTTGAAAGCATATAATTTGATGGAATCTGGTGGATTCCAAAGTAAAACCTCCACCCTTCAGAATTAACTTTTACCTCAGACTCAGTTATCTCTGGAGTTACGGTTTTGTATATCAAGAGGACAGGGATGAACTCCATCAGGGACAGAGAAATGTATCCCTCTTCTCTCTTAACACTGGTGAAAATGATGGGTGTTTCTTTCAGAGCTGGCTATCACTACAAGTGAAGTAGGTGATTGATTAGGGCCCTGCCATTTTGGGTTTTTGCAAGCTTTGTGATTCATGAGCTGGCTCTTCTGAAGCTAGATCTGGCTGGGAGATAACTCATAACCTGATCTCTTCCCTCCAGCAGTTTGGGCTCCTGTTGTTGCTTGGGGCCTGGTTGCTGCCAGTCACAAAATTGATCCTGCTTATTATGATCATAGTAAAACTTATATTTAATACAAGGATCTAACTTAAACCAGCCAAAGCAGAGAGATTCAAGAGTTATGGCTGTCACCTTCTGTATCTGTACTCATGAAATCCTTGCCCTGTTGAAGTCAATGGCAAAACTCCTACTGACTTTAATGCGGCCAGGATTTCGCCCATGGTATCTATGTAGTACAGGAAGTTCACAAGGGTTTTTGTGGAACTATGTGTAGTGAATGTGCTAAAATAACGTTTGTGCTAAAATTTGCAGTGCTAAGTTTTGTGCTGAGTTACTTGAGTTTGCACATGTCACTTAATGCAGGATTTAGCTTGAAATACTGCACAATGTTTTGCACAATGTCCTTGCATCTGAAGAAGTGAGGTTCTTACCCACGAAAGCTTATGCTCCCTATACTTCTGTTAGTCTCAAAGGTGCCACAGGACCCTCTGTGACAATGTTTTGCTAGTGTCACTGCCTCTAAGGGTATGTCTACACTACCCGCCGGATCGGCGGACAGCGATCGATCCAGTGGGGGTCGATTTATCGCGTCTTGTCTAGATAAATCTATCCCCAAGCACTCTCCCGTCGACTCCTGTACTCCACCGCCACGAGAGGCGCAGGCGGAGTCGATGGGGGACTGGCAGCAGTTGACTCACCATGGGGAAGACACCATGATCTAAGTACGTTGACTTCAGCAACGTGAATAACATTATTCATGTAGCTGAAGTTGCGTAACTTAGATCGATCCCTTCCCCCCCTCCCCAGTGTAGACCAGGCCTTACTGTCTTACTGTATAATATATATTTCTTTAAAAAGAACAGGAGTACTTGTGGTACCTTAGAGACTAACAAATTTATTTGAGCATAAGCTTTCGTGGGCTACAGCCCACTTCTTCGGATGCATAGAATGGAACATACAGAGAGCATGAAAAGGTGGGAAAATTGAAATCATGGTGGAATTCCTTAAGAGCTTCTTTTCCATCGGTCCAGACGATGAAGATGTCATCAATGTAGCACAGGTAGAGTAGGGGCATTGGGGGATGAGAGCTAAGGAAGCATTGTTCTAAGTCCGCCATAAAAATGTTGGCATACTGTGGGGCCATGCGGGTACCCAGCACTGCTATGGCTGTCACCTTCAGCCCCCAACTAAAACCTCTCCAGCACATCATCAAAGATCTACAACCTATCCTGAAAGATGATCCCTCACTCTCACAGATCGTGGGAGACAGACCTGTCCTTGCTTACAGACAACCCCCCAACCTGAAGCAAATACTAACCAGCAACCACACATCACTGAACAAAAACACTGACCCAGGAACCTATCCTTGCAACAAAGCCCGATGCCAACAGTGTCCACATATCTATTCAAGTGACATCATCATAGGACTTAATCACATCAGCCATGCCATCAGGGGCTCGTTCACCTGCACATCTACCATCATGTGCCAGCAGTGCCCCTCTGCCATGTACATTAGCCAAACCGGACAGTCTCTATGCAAAAGAATTAATGGACACAAATCTGACATCAGGAATCATAACATTCAAAAACCAGTGGGAGAACACTTTAACCTGTCTGGCCATTCAATGACAGACCTGCAGATGACAATTTTGCAATAGAGAAGCTTCAAAAACAGACTCCAACGAGAAATTGCTGAGCTGGAATTGATATGCAAACTAGATACAATCAATTTAGGCTTGAATAGGGACTGGGAATGGCTGAGCCATTACAAACATTGAATCTATCTCCCCTTGTAAGTATTCTCACACTTCTTATCAAACTGTCTGTACTGGGCTAGCTTGATTATCACTTCAAACGTTTTTTTTTCCACTTACTTAATTGGCCTCTCAGAGTTGGTAAGACAACTCCCACCTGTTTATGCTCTCTGTATGTGTGTATATATATCTCCTCAATATATGTTCCATTCTATATGCATCCGAAGAAGTGGGCTGTAGCCCACGAAAGCTTATGCTCAAATAAATTTGTTAGTCTCTAAGGTGCCACAAGTACTCCTGTTCTTTTTGCGGATACAGACTAACACGGCTGCTACTCTGAAACCTGTCATATATTTCTTTGGCAGCTTTAGCTGTTTAAATGTTAGACAGGTACACAAGGGGGCAGTATAGGACTTAATATAAAGTTGCATTCTTTTAATAAATTTTAACCTACAAAGTATCTAAAAGATTGTACATCTTTAAACAATGACGCGTGGTTTTGGAAATAATAAATACTCGAAAGCTTACTGTTAGCAAAATGAATCAGAATTATGTAACTATTAACATCGTCATTTTAAAAGTTTTTTGGATATCGAATAAACATTTCAATTTCCAGTTTCTAAATGAGAGACAATGTAACTGTAATTACTGCTTACAATTACTGCATACACTATATAAAGAAGCTCTTTATATAGTGGAGACTATTCAAAAGATAATTAAAAAAAAAAAAGGCACTTCTGAGATTCTGCCACAAATGTAAATTAGTGTTTCCTGCAGAGGGGGAAAAAGTTCCTCTTTTCATTGTAAGCTAACTTGAATTAGCTTTTTTCTTCAAATGACTTGCTTGTGGTTACAGACGAAGTCTGTAGCAGAGCAGAGTTGAACACCCGGCTCTGGCTAGGTTTTCTCAAATAGAATTGCTGAGTCAGGAAAAGGACATTTAAACAGTCTATTGAGAAATTTGGCTCCTCCTGGCACACCTGGAATGCACTTTGCATTCACACACACAAGGGCTCCCAGTGGTGCACAGATGATCACACAATGATTTGGAGTAGAGTTGCTTTGAGCACAGCTGCTGACTGTTGCACTAGCACTGTTGCACTGTGGACTGTAAGCACTGGTGTAATAACCCCATTGATGACATAGTCCTCTCAGTACTTTCCTGCAGTGGCCTGAGTGGTCTACTTTCAGCACTCCACAGCACAGGTGTCAAGTTTGCTAAAGACACCTCTACTAACATCCTTGTACATACTGTGGCGCTCGTTGGGCACTAGTTTACAACATTGTCCTGCATTTAACTCCTTTAGCATCAGCCAGGCCTCAGGAAAAGGCTTCTATATTCTGTGACCGCAGCAATTTTATACCCATGTTATTTACTTTAGCCTAAATTCTTTGTTAATATATGGAACTGAATAGAGTTTGTGCATATAAAATGCTATATCTAGTTTTAGAGCCTTTAACCCTTGGCTACTGAGTAGGATGCATCTTGAGTTCATACAATATATGAACTAATTGGATTAATTATAAAAATTGTGGAAGTAGAGAAAAGGATAAAGGGAATTTGAACTCAGATATTTTAGTTTCTAGGAATAGAATAAGAGTCAGGCTAACACTAGCTCTAATAAGGGGAAATTTCAAGGCAGGGCCTGGGCAAGTGGAAAACGAGTGGGGGGGAAAAACTGTGAGAGATACTGTTTTTCGACCTTGTGTTAGATAAGAATGGAATACAGACTGTAGCAGGAACTGCTGAGAAAAGTAAGATATTAGAAGGAATATGTATAAACAAGATGTGGTTGTTGATCATTATTGTCTGTAACAAAAGGTATAAATGCTTGCCCTAATTGTTTATCTAACAGAGATCTGCCTAGGAAGGGGAAACCCTGCCCGTGTGTACGCTCCCGTGTATAGTGCTATTGCTCATAATAAAGCTGCCTCTGGCTTGTTCCTTCAAACTCAGAGTGAGGACACTGTTTTCATTTCATTTCATCACACCACAATTTCATTACAGGTGGCCTATAATAACTGAGGACACCCAGATAGTAGTTTTTAAAATAAGTTCTTTAATTTCATTTCATACATAAAAAATCCTTGAGTCCCTGCACAGTCCTTATACAGGCAAAATTCCCATGGGCCAAATTCTTCCCTGACATGTATCCCATGCAGTCACAATGCCTGCAGTGTACGAAGAAGATGTAAAGTAAATGGAGCTCGAACTGGGGTGTAAATAGAATGGGGTTCTAGAAGATATAAATTTCCTGACAGTTACTGTCCTTGGTAATTGTAACCAAGGAAAGGATTTGACTTAGTGAGAATTTGGCTAGAGCAGGGGTTCTCAAACGTCATTGCATTGCGACCCCCTTCTGACAACAAAAATTACTACACGATGCCGGGGGGGGGGGGAGGGGCGGCAAATAAGGGGAAGGGGTCAAAGCCCAAGCCCAAGGGTTTCAGCCCCAGACAGGGAGCCTTTAACCTGAGCCCCACTGCCCAGGGCAAATCTAAGCCAGCCCTGGTGACCCCACTAAAATGGGGTCGTGACCCACTCTGGGGTCCTGACCCGCAGTTTGAGAACTGCTGGGGTAGAGTAATGGCTATTATTTGTACAGTGCCTAGCACAATGGGGTCATGGTCTATGACTAGGGCTCATGGGTGCTATGATAATCTAAATACATAAAATTAATTATTAATATTGGATTTGTGCATATAAACTTTTTTTTTAACCACATTAGCCCATCTACAGGGACAGTTTCAGTACTGCTATGACTCCTTTAGGCCAAATTCTACTCAGTCACACTGGTATAAACTGCACTGATTACAGTGGAGTTACAGCAGGGATACATTTTACCCATATTTCCAAGAAATATAAATATTAAAATTTAATACAGTCCTGGTTAACTATGACTGGCCTGAGTCCAGGGCGTCGGCTTCTTCCTGAGAACTGCAGTGCAGTGTACAGTAAACCTTTTCTTCAAGCAGGCCCAGGGCTACAGGGCTGCTTTACTGTGATTCGCTAGTAAGATCTGTTAGCACGCGAAGTTTCTTATGGCTTGTCACATTTACCAGGACTCTGTCCCAAACACTGTAGCGAGCAGTCCTTCACTGGCTAGGAGAGGCAGTAGGTGAGTTAATAGGTCTGTTCATCCTCTGCAGTCTATGGGCTGGTTCCTCAGCTGGTGTAAATTGGGATAGCTACACTGAAGGTAATGGGGCTACCCTGCTATACACCAGCTGAGGCCTGGCACTATGATTCTATGGATGCTTCCAGGAGCCAACTTCTTGCCCAGCTGCAATAGAATCAACAGCAACTTGCTCCCTTCATCTGCTGTTGTCCTATTTTTTGCAAGAGACACTTGCAAGGAGGCGAGAAGTGCGACTGCTGCTTCAGAGGGAAGGAGCTGGTTCAGGATGAATGGCGCTAAATAAATACAAGATAGTTTTCCTTTGATTTTATGTTCAAATGTCTGTTACTTTCCAAAATGATGGTGATCTTGCCGAAGTCCAAGGCACCTGTAAAATGAAGGCGGGTATTATCATGATGATCAGTATTAAATAATAAATAAAAAGTAAGGCAAAATATCCTGCAAAATATTTCTCCATCTTCGCTCTATCAAAACTCCCAAGGGACTGAGGGCAGGTCGACACTTAAAATCCTGCACTGATGCAGCTGCGGCACTGTAGCTTGTCAGTGAAGATGCTCCTATGTTGAGAGAGGCAGTAGCTATATCAGCGGGAGAAGCTTTGCTTTCAACATAGCGCTGTCTATATGGGGGTTAGATTGATATAACTATGTTGCTCAGGGATATGGATTTTTCACGCCCCTGAGCGACATAGTTATACTGATATAGTGTAGACCTGGCCTGGATAAGGATTAAAGAATTTGGCATAATAATAATAATGTAAACACATTGCTTTTCATGCAAATATTTAAAAGCACATATTGGATTTTTGTCTGTATATTAAGGCATAGCCCAGTACAGATACAGAGGAGAAATAATGTCCAAAATAAAGGAAAGAAGGGGAAGGGTTAATCAAATGCTTTCACTCTTATAGGGCGTGATCAAAAGGCTACTGAAGTCAATGGGGATCATTCAGTGGGTTTTTATCAGGCATCTAAAGAGCAAAAAAAGCATGCATTCATTCATATAAAGAAAGTTACTTTTGTATTAGAGAGAAGCATGAAAAGTCTTACAGCCAAAAAGCTGCAGTTGGCAAGAGTTGGAGGCCCTCTTGCATGGGGGCAGTGATGAGAATATGAAGCAAGGCCTGTGTAACTATTATAGCAGTGTCTAGCAAGAAAAGCTTTTGCCTTTTCATCCCAAGAGCCCACTAACACCTCGCCCCAGGTATAGTGAATGCTTGCCTGAGGTGGCTTATGTAAGTCTCATAAGTCATGTGACTATATTATATGAATAATGAAGTGGAGAGGAAGTTTGTTGAAGAAAAGCGCCATTGTAAAGTTTCCCCTGGGCTAGGCAATGAGACTCAGCACCATTTTCATCACAGGCCTATACTTTAAAAGCGCAATCTAGCCCTATGATCTCCCACAAATTTAAGTTATTGTCTTGCATTGATGGAGGACTAGATCCCTCTGTGTTCATATTTATTTTCCACCTTTCTTTGTAGTAGATGTTATAATACACCTGACTATGAACTTTTATGAAAGGACTGAAAGCAAATATCCACTATTGCTCTAAAGGTTGAATTACAATTCAGATTAATTTATTGAAATCCTTATTAATTTAGAAATCCAATATTCTTTTGGTCTGGAGGACCCAAATTTGCTAGAGTTGGCAATTATCATGAGATCTCCATGTCTGTGATCAAAGCTAGAAATGTTTGCAATTCATTGAACAATTATATAATCCCTTGCATAACTATGTGCATATCTGTTTTTTGTCACTTCAGCAGTGCCAGTGTTTACTAAAGTTAATGCTTTAGTTTTGATGTGTAGATTAAACATTTGCTAACTTGTGCATCCCTTTAATAAAAGCCTATTCAACGGTAACATCACTTTTTCCTGCGTTGGTTTTCTTGCCTTTAGGTGCTACTAGTTCTAGTTGAAGAATATTAAAAGCTTTCTTGTAAATCAGCATCTCAACCATCCACATTATAATATTTATTCAGCTGTGTATTACAATTAATACCAACATTGTAGGAAAGATTTATTCAGTTTTTACAAAGACATGTCCTAAGGTAATCACAGCAAATCTGGAAGAGCGAAGTTTTGATGTGTGAGCAGTCTCATCCAAATGCATAAATAAGCACTGCAGTGCAATGATAGAAGTGAAGACTGAATCATGGAAAAGAAAGCAGAGAATGGATAAATATGGTGCTTATTTTTTTATGTCTGACTTATTTATATGTAAGATGTTCAATCAGTTATTGTGTACAGTGTAACCCATCTGATGGTGTCATCCTTAGCTTCTGCATGCCAGGCGCTGGAAATGGGCAACAGGGGATGGATCACTTGATGATTACTTGTTCTGTTAATTCCCTCTGAAGCACCTGGAATTGGCCACTGTCAGAAGACAGGATACTGGGATAGATGGACCTTTGGTCTGACCCGGTATAGTCATTCTTATGTTCTGATCATCTCAGATCTCTTCATAAATCAAATGAAAATAAACATGCAAACTGAATTCAATTTAGAAAGGTATCATCAAATAAAAATGCCATAGAGTATGCAATCAGAGTACTATTCCTATGTATTATTTACTGAGTGCTGACAGTGTGCTTCGTGTTGTACAAAACACAGTGAAAGACACAGTCCCTGCCCCTAGAAGTTTACAATTTAAATAACAGACAAAACACACAGCCAACCTCTGGAACTCGTTGCCAGGGGATTTTGTGAAGGCCAAAACTATAACGGGGTTCAAAAAAGAATTAGGTAAGTTCATGGAAGATTGGTCCATCAATGGCTATTATCCAAGATGGTCAGGGATGCAACCCCGTGCTCTGGGTGTCCCTACCCCCTGACCGCCAGATACTGGGTCTGGACAACAGGGGATGGATCATTTGATAATTGCCCTGTTCTGTTCATTCCCTCGGAAGCATCTGGTGCCAGCCACTGTTGGAAGACAGGATACTGGGCTAGGTGGACTGTTGGTGGATACTGGGCTAAGTGGACCATTGGTCTGACCTAGTATGGCCATTCTTATGTTCGTAACAATTTAGATACAAAGGGTGAAATTGGCTGCACAAAACCAGGAATCAATATGTTTTGTGCAGATAAGTAAGTGGGTGTTGGGGATGATTTTCATGCGTCCAACCAATGGCCCTACTGTGCACCAATGGCAACGCAGCATCTTAACAACTACTAGTTCACCCAGTGACCTGCAATTGGATACCTCTTCATTCTCCTTTAGCAGGTGTTTTGGTTAATTGGAACCATGGAAGTTTGAATCCTATGGTCCCTTCCCTGTTATGCTCCCAACTCTCTTCCATTCCAGCCTGAGAGACCCCCCCCCGCCCTTTCCACAGATTGCAGGTGGTTCAATCCCCGTCCTCCATGTCCCAGCTCCACTTGGACTCCCTCTTCCCCAAAGGGGGGCCATGTGATATGTGGCACACCAAGGGTGAATCCTCAGCAGTGGGTGAATTTTGCCCTAATACAATGGATAACCTAGAGCATGGTTCTGTCTTGGAGTGGACCAAGGATTTGAGGGATTTTTATTAGATAGGTGTATGAAACTATTTTTTTCTTGGCTGGCATATTCTTGGTAGGATTTGTGGAAGAAGTGACTGTCAAGGAGGGGTTTGAATGAGAAGAGCATAAAACTGAGAGTACAGTAACTCCTCGCTTAACATTGTAGTTATGTTCCTGAAAAATGCAACTTTAAGCGAAACGATGTTAAGTGAATCCAATTTCCCCATAAGAATTAATGTAAATAGGGGGGGTTAGGTTCCAGACAAAAACTATATTTTTTATATATATGTACACACAATATAAGTTTTAAACAAACAATTTAATACTGGTCCACAGCAATGATGATTGTGAAGCTTGGTTGAGGTGGTGAAGTTAGAGGATGGAAGAGGGTGGGATATTTCCCAGGGAATGCCTTACTGCTAAATGAACAAGCATTTGGCTGAGCCCTCAAGGGTTAACACATTGTTGTTAATGGAGCCTCACACTCTACAAGGCAGCACGAATGGAGGGATTGATCAGCAACGAAACAACGTTAACCGGGATGACTTAAGGTGAGGCGTTACTGTATTCTTGAAATTAGCTACGGTCTCCGGGGTGAATCATCCCCATCTGCTGCTAAACTTGTATGTGCAAGAAAGCATTCCTCCTACAAGCTAGGAAACTAGGTTGCCACCTGATTGGCCTATACAAATGCAGAGTTTGAGGCAGATTAAGACTGAATGAAAATTTGACCCCAAAATCTGAATATCTGAAGAGGAGATGCGTTCCATAAAGAAGGTGCAAAATGAGCAGAGCACCCACCACCAAATAAAACAGCACTAATCCGAGTAACACACAAAACAATTTCAGAACTTGAATGATAAGTACACCAAGGCTTGCGGGGAAAATTAGTTCAAAAAGACAGGAAGGAGCAAGACTATGGGGAATCCTGAAGTCAGCTCTTCTGCACGTGCTAAGGCTTAGAAATAATACGCTTAGATTTTAGTACCAGTGAGCATTTTAACACAGTTTTGTATGTGCTACATACCCCCATTAAGAAAAAGATTAAAAACCAGCAAATAATGAACTAACTACTATTATCCAGCCAAGAGGACACAGGCAGATCAGAATGTTGGGATCCTGGCAACAAAACTATGGGAAGGCTGTTTCTGTAGATGATAAAATGACAGATCCGGGTTTTCTCTGAGGGTGAGTCTTAAAAGAAAATCCTCAGAACTGAGTTTGATTCCACATCATAAACCTCAGAAATAGAGATGATGGGTTCAAACTGTGAGATTCAGTTCCAGACCTTGATTATGAGCCAAGAGTTAGTAGGAACGTGTTTATTTAGATCTAGGGTTTTGGTTTAGGAGATTTGGATCCTCCTCTTGACAGATAGGGTGGTGTTGGGCATGTGAGAGAGACCCAGATCGATGGATAGATTAGATAAGAACTGGGCCTGGATTTCAAACATCTCCAAATGTCTAGAGGTTTTTGGTTTGGGCCCATCTCTACTTAGAAAGTATTATAATAGAATAATCAACTAAAGTAACCTCCGGTAAGAGATGGAGCAATAGATGCCATGTTAGGAAAACTTACCAAGAGCTATATTTCATCAGCATTTGGCTTCAGAAGATTAGATTAGCTGGTACTGAGGTTATGACATCCAGAAGATAAAGCACAGTGAGCATATCAGTAGGTGTGAAAATGTAAATCTGTATATCACTCACATAAATGTACCAGCATCCCATATATAAAGATAAGAGCAAAGAACAAGGATGGACGACACGTGGATCCACATGGACATTTTTAGATTATATAAAGTATCCTTGCTGTTGCAAATTCTGCCAGGATGTATTCTGTGTGGTACCATTGACATCAGGAGGCTTGTTCAAGGAGTAGTCAGGGCCGAGTATTTCCCAGTAAAGCTATGGTTTGATTTTACTTGTATGGCTCAGTGTAGACATTGCATATGTGCATATAGACATTCAGGCCATTATTAGGTAAATTCTTAAATTTGTATATTTTAAGTAATCACAGTTTCTTTGTAGTATTATGTAGTATTTCAGTGTGTTCTTTATTCTTTTTGTGTATTTTCTCTGTATTTACTAGTTAGAAGTTTTGATTGGCATTAATTGAGATACACAATAAGAATATGCTAAATGAATAATAATAATAATTAATAATTAATAACAGTAAATAATCAGAATAAAGTCTTTTCTTTCCTCTTGAAGGACCAGTTCTACTACTCTTAATCATGGTGAGGTCTGTATTACTGTGTGAATTGTTCTGATAATTTCAATGGAATTGCTTGCATAGTGAAATAAGTCTCACCTTGGTTTAGGGAGACAGAATTTGACCCAAAGCATCTTCTATTCAGCTCTGTGTGGAGTGAGTTTGACCATTGTAGCATTTTATAGAATGGCTTCTTATAAAACTTCTCTCCAAGCAAGTATCAGATCTCTGATACCAATATTAACCAGGAGTAGTTCCATTGAAGCCAATCAAGTGACCATTCTCCTGGTGTCAAGTATCAGAGGGGTAGCCGTGTTAGTCTGTATCCACAAAAACAATGAGGAGTCCGGTGGCATTTTAAAGACTAACAAATTTATTTGGGCATAAGCTTTCATGGGTAAAAAAACAAGCTTATGCCCAAATATATTTGTTAGTTTTTAAGGTGCCACCGGACTCCTCATTCTCCTGGTGTAACGGAGAGCAGAATCTGAGGGTATGTCTACACAGTGGCAGTGCTTTAATGTGGCTGTGTGGTCACAGCTCCAGTGCTGGATGAGAGAGCTCTCCCAGCGCTGTAATAAATCCACCTCTGCAAGGGGAATAGCTACCAGTGCTGGGAGCGTGGCTCTCAGGGCTGTAGCACTGTCTACACTGCCACTTTACAGCGCTGAAACTTGCATCACTCAGGGGGGTGTTCGGTGGCAGTGTAGACAAGGTCTGACCCTCCACCTGAACCTTGCACTGGTATTTTGTAGTACAACAATAAACTATTTTAATACTACTGATAGTGAGAACTCTCAAGAATGACCTATTAGCACAAACTCCACTAATCCTTCAACAGCCGTTAAAGTGATCAGTTTGCAAAGGTGATAATCAGCTAAAGTAGAAAACGTAATTAACTGACATGCGAAAGACAGAAATATTCCATTGCCTGATTTATTTGGCGTTTGTTTGTGACCAGACTGGGTTAATCATCATTCTCCCCCAGGGTCCTCCTGTTTGTCTCTACTTTAAACACTCCTCATGCCAACACTATAGGCTGCAGAGTCACGGCTACTATCCCTTTCGTTTTGGAAGTCTGGATGGGACTGCAATTCCCTTTGGACACTGTCAGTGCCCTTTGCAATTGGACAAAGGAGCTGCTACTGCCTGGCACAAGACACCCTGTCCACAGGGAATTAGTGTGTTGCTTCTGGAGTTCTCCCAGTCCTTGCCAGCCTCAGGAGGATACACTGGGATTGAATATTGAAGTTGAGTCTTCCATGGGGCACACAGCTAAGGGAATAGCCAAATAACAGCTGAATTGGGATTTCTTATCTCTTGACTGAGTAGGGTTACCATATTTTAATTTAAAAAAAGGAGGACACTCCACGGGGCCACGGCCCCGGCCCAACTCTGCCCCTTCCCCAAAGTCCCCACCCCAACTCCGCCCCTCCCTTGAACGCTCCGCCCCCTGCCCCTCCCCCTCCCCTGCTTCCTGCGAATCAAATGTTCGCAGGAAGCCTGAAACAGGGAGGCAGCAGGTAAGCTGGGGCTGGAGGTGGGGCTGGGGCTGGGGCGGTGGCGGGGCGTGAGGAGGCGCAGCCCAGTCCGGCCCCCCCGGCCGAGCGGCTCCCTCCAGCAGCCGGCCGGCCCCAGCCAAGAGGCTCTGGCCCCGGCGTCTCCCGCCTGGCTTGGCTTGGGCTCTGGGGCGCCGGCCCTGGTTCCGGCCGAGTGGCTCCGGCCCACCCTGGCCCCGGCGGCTCCGGCCCAGCTCAGCTCGGGCTCCAGTTCCGGCAGAGCAGCTCCGGCCCGGCACTGGCCCTGGCCGGGCACCGTTGGCCCCAGCAGCTCGGGCAGCCCCGGCCCCGGTTCCGGCCGAGCACCGCCGGCCCCGGTCCCAGCAGCTCCGGCCCAGCTCGGCTCACGCCCTGGCTCAGGCCAAGCGGCTCCGGCCCAGCACCGGCCGAGCGCCGCCGGCCCCAGCCCAGACCCAAGCCCGACGACCCCTCCCTCCCTATTTTCCTGGACATGTCCGGCTTTTGGGGATTTCCTCCCTGACTGGGATTTGAGGACCAAAAAGCCAGACATGTCCGGGAAAATCCGGACATATGGTAACCCTATGACTGAGGCTGTGTTTCACTAGCAGGGTTAGAAAACAATAGTGGTTAGAAAGCTGGTGGCCTGTCTCTACTAGAATTCCACCTGTTGCTTGCAGTGGAGTAACTGCACTGTGGTAAATTTTAAGGGAAAAATCTGGTGAAGGGACTACTCATGGAGTAAAAAGAACAAGAGTACTTGTGGCACCTTAGAGACTAACAAATTTATTAAAGCATAAGCTTTCGTGGACTACAGCCCACTTCTTCGGATGCATATCATGGAGTAAAGTGATCCTCAGTAAGAGCGAGGGTATCAGGGCCTGGCCCCAAGTGATTTCTGGCAGTTAAGTATTTGTGTTGTGCAGACCAACATGTATATTTCTCATTTAAGCATCTCTTCTGCAGTATTTTTTTCATTAGAACTTCATGTTCTGGCATCTAGAGTCTTGGCTGTTTACTGGGCAGGCACACAGAGCACTGCTGATTAGCCTAATCTTCTAGATTTAGGAATGTTAATATTCTGTAATTGCCTAAGTGGAAAGAAGACACACTATGTTTAACAAGCAGTGAATTTTCTCTCAACAGGTCTGAAAACAGCTTTTCATTTTTATCACATTAGAGCTGTTTACTTAACACAATTATTTCCTCTGACTTCTCAGAAACTTCAGCCTTTTGTGTAAACTTCATTTCCATAATTGTCATTAATTCTCCTTTTAGTCTCTAATCTGTCCTTTTGTCAGCTCCCTCTCTATACTTTCAGACTTCAATATCAATGGTGATTTGACCGTTGTTGGGAGGCTGTCATGTTAAATCAGTCTTGCTCAAATTATCCTAGCCAGTGTCCTCTCACTCAGTGCAATGCATTAATTCAATTGTATAGGGCTGTCTATAATTTTCACATTATGCCATGATTATTATTATTCGTGACTGGATTTCTAATCTGGAGAAACTGTTGCATTTCATGTGCACTGAACTCAACATGTTTGAAAAGTCACCTCATCAATTAACTTCTTTTAAAATTTAGTGTCATCTTTCTCCTTGGAGACTCCAGGACTGGAACTGTCTCAGGAGATGTACAGTTTAGAATTTGTCTCCTTCCTTTGCCTTTTTATGACATTTTTTTCTGCCTTCTGTGGAACATAAACGACTTCATTGAAGTATCTGAAAATGTGATTTCAATAGAGCATATTGAAATGTGAAGTTTGTGTGTGAACTTTATAAACAAGAACTCTGAAACCTGGCATTAAACCTGGAGTAATTTAGCTGGATTTGCTTTCATAGTAACATCTTACAGCACTGTGCCTCATTTGGATGTTTCATTCTGTAAGTATAAATATCTTCCTAATGAGTAAAAAGCAACAGAGGGTCCTGTGGCACCTTTAAGACTAACAGAAGTAAAGGTGCCACAGGACCCTCTGTTGCTTTTTACAGATTCAGACTAACACGGCTACCCCTCTGATTCCTAATGAGTAGTGACTCTACCTTTCTCACATTTCATTAGCAATATGACCACTGAGGAACTTCACAGTTGCTATTTTGCTCCACATCATTGGCTACACTCTGAACATCCTGGTGACATCAGGGATAGAACTCAGATCCCCCCGTTTCAAAAGCACACTTGAACTAAAAGGAGGTCTCTACTAATTCTTAGAGAACAAACATCTTGGTATTTCTTGAGTCCCTTCAAAAGAGAGCAGTGGTACACATATACACGAGACAGCTCATTACCATATTATAATGCTGTCTGTAGGTATCTGCATATGTGTGTGTGTTATTTTGCAGGCCAGGAGTAGACCTAATTGTGTCCCTTCCAGGTAGGTCTAACAAGTTTTGTTTAAGTAGTAGCTGAACATTCCATGCATATTGCTCAAGCATGTAATATGTCTACATTGCCTCAGGATTTCTTATCCTTCTAATTTTATTAGGAAAAGCTGTTACTAACTGCATTTGCATGATATTAAAATTCTTGCCTGCTTATGTCTGAAATTTCTGGTCACAGAAGCGGAGGCTGTTGCTGATATATCTTGTACTCCAGGGAATCTCTGCATGCCCTGAAGCAACAGTGTCAGTTTTCTTCACTAAAAGAGAGATACAGTAGTACATATGTGTGGAGAATAACAAATTAGAGATACAGCTGGACTCAAGCTAGTTAGAAACAGATGATTTAGTAGTTTCCCATTACAAAACCTGGCTCCAATATGAAAAATAGGTTAAATAATTATAATGTTTGTAATAACTCTCTTCAGGACTGGATGAACCTAATTCCTTCTCTCTCTCTCCCTCACCTCCCCCCCGATCTAAACGCATATGAGCCAACAGATGCAAAGTATCTTCAGTCTCCAGGCTGTGGAAACTTGTACAAGGCAACACAAGAAAATTTTATCTGGGTTTCTATAGTATAAAATGAATAACTGTTTTGTTTGCTGGCCTGGGACATTGTTTGGCAAATTTTGGCTCTGTCTCTCTTTAGGAGGACAAAACGAGGTTCAAAAATTTCAAGTCAGAAGCCACTTGCTATATTTGAAAATCACTAGCCAGGGCTGTGTATGGGAGAGTCAGGAGTCTAGAGTGTGTGTGTGTGATTGGAGGAAGGCTGGTGTCTCACAAGGCTGTGTGTGTGTGTTTGGGAAGGGAAGTTGGGGTTTCTGAAGGCTGTGTGTGTAGCACAGATGGATGAGTGGAGGATTTGGGAATCCTCCCAGGTTGTTGGTGTGTGGGGAACATGGGAGGCCTCCAAGGCTGTTGGGTGCAGGAGAGAGCATCTCCGTGACAGCTGGCAGGGTTGGGAGCAGGTCTCCACAAATAGAGGTGGAATTTCTGTTCAAAGGGATCGGGGGTGGGAGGGGCTACGGGGGGCCCAGAGATTCAGTTCTCTGCCAAGAGAAGCAGCTGCTGCAGGGATGGGAGTGGTGGGTTGATGGATTCCCTCTTGCTTACCCCCCTAGTGGTGCTGCTGGGCAGGCAAAGGAGGACAGAAGCAGTTGCTCATAGTTCCTGGAGCAGAGATGCCCATAAATGATTTTTCACTTGCTAGTATCAAGCTGACCAGCCCATATTATAAACCTGATTTCAAACAAACAACCGCCCCCACCCCCAAACCTTGCAGGTGGCCAGTTAGTTCATGTTAATATATGTGATCAGACCAGCAGATGAAAACTGATCATTTTACGTGAAGGTTCAAAGAGTTCAACCTTAGCAACTGGAAATGACTTTGATTGCTACTCCATTGTTTTTGTGTATCCTGGAGCAGATCAGGTACTGTGCTTAGTCCTTAACTCCCTGAGCTAGCAGGAACAGAGAGTATTGTGGAGAGGTGAGACGGGAAAATGAGAGCTGTACTATTCTACTCTTTAAGACCGAGGCAGGGTCTTGTTCAGGAAAGCATTAAAGCATTTGCTTCAGTGCTGACCTGATATGGATACTTTTCTGAATTGGGGCCTTAGACTCCAGTGCCTCTTGAGGCAGGGGCAGTGTCCTCAGGCCTATTTATTAAAGCACACAGCGCACTGTTGGTGCTAAACAAATAACTTTGAAACATAAGACTTAGAATCATAGAATATCAGGGTTGGAAGGGACCTCAGGAGGTCATCTAGTCCAATCCCCTGATCAAAGCAGGACCAACACCAATTAAATCATCCCAGCCAACGCTTTGTCAAGCCAGGCCTTAAAAACCTCTAAGGATGGAGATTCCACCACCACCCTAGGTAACCCATTCCCATGCTTCATCACCCTCCTAGTGAAATAGTGTTTCCTAATATCCAACCTAGACCTCCCCCACTGCAACTTGAGACCATTGCTCCTTGTTCTGTCATCTGCGACCACTGAGAACAGCCGAGCTCCATCCTCTTTGGAACCGCCCTTCAGGTAGTTGAAGGCTGCTATCAAATCCCCCCTCACTCTTCTCTTCTGCAGACTAAATAACCGCAGTTCCCTCAGCCTCTTCTTGTAAGTTGTGCCCCAGCCCCCTAAATCATTTACGTTGCCCTACGCTGGACTCTCTCCAATTTGTCCACACCCCTTCTGTAGTGGGGGGACCAAAACTTACTAACTGATGCTGTGCAGCAGGGCTGGCTTTAGCAGGTGTGGGGCCCCACGCCGGGACGCGAATTGTCTCGCCCCACCCCCCGCCCCAACTCCGCCCCTCCCTGGCCCATTGGAGCCCTCCCCAGATCCCCGCCCTGGCCCCGCCTCTTCCCCAAGCATGCTGCATTCCTCCTCCTCAGCAGCGCCGTATTATTGCTTACGCCGACAAGGCCTAGGCCTAAGGTGGCAAATTTTCAAGGGCGGAAGCTCCCCTCTGCGCTCCGCCCCCCTGCTCCAGCTCACCTCCGCCTCCTCTGCAAGCGCGCCGCAGCGTCCTGTTTCTCTCCCCTCCCAGTGCTTGCACCGCGAAACAGCTGAAGAGGCAGGGCTGGAGGCGGGGATTTGGGAAAGGGATACAATAGGGGAAGGGAAGGGGCGGAGTTGGGGCGGGAACTTTGGGGAGGGGGTTGGAATGCGGGCGGGAAAAGGGTGGAGTTGGGGCGGGGCCAGAGCGGCAATTATTTCCTGGCCTAGGGGCAGCAAAATTATTAATCTGCCACTGCTCCTCACCCCTCCCTCCCAGGCTTGCGCTGATCAGCTGCATGGCGGCGCAAGCGCTGGAGGGAGAGGGAAGAAGCAGGACACGGCTTTTTTTTTTCTTTTTTTTACCCCCACTCCTCCGGCAGCCCCGGACGTTGTGGGGCCCTCTTAGGCGCGGGGCCCCATTCCGGGGAATCGGCCGAATCGGCTTAAAGCCGGCCCTGCTGTGCAGTGACCCTTCTGCCCAACACAGAGAGCACCAGGCTGCCTACCCGTCCAGCTGCAGGCAGCAGGGTTGCTCAGTGCTGGTCTGCATGACACATGACTCCAGCCTTTGCTATTATCTCTCACTCTCAAGAGCACTCAATTCAACCACCTCCTCCCCCACAATTTACTCCAAATTCCTAATTTAAATATTAGAGACAAGGGGGTGAGGTAATAGCTTTTATTGAACCAATTTTTGTTGGTGAGAGAGAAGTTGGTTCAGTTAAAGATATTACCTCATCCACCTTCTCTCTCTAATATCCTGGGACTGACACAGCTACAACTAGACTGCATAACTTAAATATAACTACAGTTAAATTCGTACAGTGCAGCCTCCCTCAAAGACTGGGCAAAGATTCCCCAAATGTAATGAGTACAGTTCTGTTTCCTCTTTATTAGACAAACACCTACCTTTGTTAAGCAGCCAGTCTTGGAAAATTTATTGAGAGATTGCTTAAGACAAAACTTATGTATTTTTTCATTTCTTCTAACCATTGTGCAACTTCTTGTAAGGTTTTTGCTCCAATGGTCTTGGATTTTAGTACTCAAGGAATAATAACAACACAATACTTCAGGCTATATTTATGGAAATGCTGATTATTTTTCATTTTTTACCAGTAAAAATCTTGCCTAGTTACGAGAGCACAAGAACTTTACTAATACATTATTAAATTATTTTCAAAATAGCACATATTTTAAATGTTAGGCTTCATTTTGCTGATGGGCAGTGCTATATAATGATCTCTGTTGAAGCCTTGTTCAAGCCTGAACTTGAGGCTACAGCACCATAGGTGCCTGATACAGATTGCAGAATTCACATTCTTAATCAATTTCAAATTATAAAGACACTTGAGAGAGAATGAAAACAAAGATCTAATGCAATAATTTGTGCTTGAATTTACAATCTGACTATAGAAACATGTAGAGAGCTCATTCATTCATCCGCCTTTTAGAGAGCCAATTATAATTGAGATAAACAAATTTATGGGAAAATAGCAATTAAATATGCAATTTTAAATTCATAAATATAAACATTGTATATCAAATTTATGAATTGGCTGCCTCCCCATCTGCCATCAAACACATGCACACCTTTCAGACGTCTGTGAATATCACTAGGTATATCTCTGGATGAAGGCAGGACATTTCACCGCTTCTGGGATCTCTCTTGCATAAGAGGTTTCCAAAAATGCACCAGACCGTTCAGTTCTGTTCATGTGTATATCTCTATTCCCTTCTGCCTGTATTTGCCATCTTTCCAAAGAACATCCTCTTCACTTGTCACGTATAGATCTGATAAAGATGGCAGGTTTCTGATGCAGATAATAAGAAGTTTTATTCATTGCTAGATGACTTTTCATGAAGAGATTGTAGTACAGTTTAGGTCAAAATTAGATTAAATTTAGATGAAGTGCTAAAATATTATTGTTTTCTTATTTCATTATTTATTGTAGGAGAGAAAAGTTCTATATATCTGCTCTCCATGCTCGTTAGCAAAATTAGTCTTTGTAATAGTTTCCAGCTACTTTGACAGAGAAAGAGAGGAACTGGTGAAGCAGAAAATTAAAATTCTTGTGATGTTGTAATTTCAAGATCTAATAATTAAGCCACAATCTCATTTATTGGTAAATGAATACTTTGCTGTAGAGTGTGCACCATCTTTTTATCTTTTTCTTGTGCATACTCTGGTTAAAATGTCTTTTTGGTGCTTAAAAACCTTGCCTGTCAAGAAGCAATAGTTTTTGGCAAGGAAAATTAATATTCTTATACTAAATATACAACAGAATGTGGTATTTTCATATGTTCAGGCACAAAGGGGCAAATCGTAATCCCACAGGGTTTAGGGAGGGCAAGGAAATGTCCCCTCAGTCTGTGGAATGGTATTGGGTTATGCAGCAGCTGCTACTGTAGCCTCAGATTCTGCAGTAGTCTGCGCTACTGCTGTGCCCATCTTTTGCATAGGAATTGATAGATGTTCAGCTGGTAAATCCCATTGGGCCTACTCACCTCCTATATCTATCCCTTTGTGTGCTGGGATGGAGGGAGCCCCAACACAGCAGAGTTCTGTGGTGCAGAAACCCTGTAGGGGCTTCCTGCAGCCCATCACCCACCTCACCAGAATTGCACCAGTTCCAGTATGTTCAGGGCCTTTGGTGACCATAGAGCAGGAAGTAGGTGTAGGATTTATGCTTCTGAAATATTTGTTTAGTTTTATAGAGTGACAACTTACAGCCCAGGGGTGGGTGTGTAAGGTGACTCTTTTTAAAGCCTCCTTTGCAGCTACCAATCCTAAGCTGCTGTGACGGTTGGAGAGGCCTCGGCGTAATTTAAATAGTCCTGGGGGGCCTGTTTAAATTAAGTCAGCCTCCTGGTGTTGCCCAGTGGGCTGCAGTGCTGCCTGAAATCTTTGCCCTCTTGCCACCCTGCTCCTGGCATACCCTCTACAGCAGGACTTATGCAGCCCTCAGTGAGCAGCCTTAAGGATGGCTTCTGTGGTGCTTGTGCCAAAGAGCCCTTTCTCAGCAGGAACCAGGATGTTTAGAGCCCCTTTTCATTCTTTTAGGCTACTCCTGTCTTTTTACCAACTGTATAGGGACTGGAGTAGGGGAGAGTTTCTCACCCAGAGATTTTAAGGCCAGAAAGGATCATTAGGATCATCAGTTCTGATTTCCTGCACACTGCAGGCCATTGCATTTCTCCCAGTATTTTCTAACCTGAGTCCGATAACTTGTTTTCTAAAAGATATACTCTAGTTCAACCACATCTAGTCCTGAAGACATCAAATTATAGAGAATCCACCGCATCCCCTGATAGCCTCTTCCAGTGGTTAATTACTCTCGCTGTTTGCCTTATTACTGGTTTGAATTTTTCTAGCCTCAGGATCCTGTCACTGGATCTTGTGATGCATTTGTCTGCTAGATAACCGAGCCTTCTAGTGTCAGGTATCTTTTTCACTAAGAAGGTTTCTGTCATGCAGTTCATGCACATGGTAGATTGCCGGGTTGCTGTACCAGATATGGTCTGGCCACTGAATTTCCTTCTCAGAGAGATAAAAGACTAGATGTGTTCACTGTAACAGTTATGCACCCACCTTATAGTAGCTCCATCTAGATTGCATTTCCCTAGTTTGTTTATGAGAAGGACATGTGAGACAGTATCAAAAGCCTTACTAAAGTCAAGATATACCACATCTACCGCTTCCCCGCATCCACAAGGCTTGTTACCCTGTCAAAGAAAGCTATCAGGTTGGTTTGACACAATTTGTTCTTGACAAATCCATGCCGACTGTTATTAATCATCTTATTATCTTCTAGGAGTTTGCAAATTGATTTCTTAATTATTTGCTCCATTATCTTTCCGGGTACAGAAGTTAAGCTGACTGGTCTGTAATTCCCCGGGTTGTCCTTATTTCCCTTTTTATAGATGGGCACTATATTTGCCCTTTTCCAGTCTTCTGGATACAGTATTGGCCTTGGAAAAACTGTACTGTTATCTACCATGAACATTAATGTTTATTTAATGCAGTTAGCAGAAACTAATATTATACTGCCAAATTCTTATCCTGAACGTATTTGTCACCACCATTTTATACTGAAATTATGATATTTTGATGCAAAATTGAATGTTCAAGACAGAATTTTGTTTTCAATGTTTCACCTTCAAAACTGTTAGAGGATCGCATGTACATTGCTATTCCTACCGTTAAGCTGTTGGTTCTTTTCACTATTATTTATAGTGGTTTGAGCTGAAAGTAGGAAAACTGGAACAGTATGAGGTTGACTCAGCTAGTATTTAAGTAAGACCTGGATACTGGGTCAGGTGGTGCAAATGAGTTTGTTGCCTTTGACTTTTCCCTTTCCAGACAGCCTAACTGTAATCTAGAGGCTTTCTTCATGTGTACATCAACTTCAGATCCCTCTCTGAATGACAGTGCTAGGGATTTGACATAAATCTGATATGTCACTGCTGAGTTGTTGTGTTGATATTTCAAGCTAAATATAGCTACAAGCATTTCTCGTATAGGTTTGCATAGATAGTTTGAATTATGTTGATATCTTTATTGTGACATTCTTGCTATTGCTAATTCATACTCCATGCTCTAAATTTTAAAATGGCGTGTCTTTTAAGCCATTATGCCTTTAAAGAAGAAAAGAGAAGTAATATTTTAAAGCCCAAACATCAAGGGATGGATCAATAAATCACCAGGCAGGCGTTCTTCCAGAGGAACTGTCAAGTTAAAGGATGCATTGTATAGATGAGGTTATGGAATATAACAAAGTTATAGTTATAATGGAGCTGAGATTGTTTCTGGGTACTAAATCATTAAAGAATGTGCAGTAATTAGTTCCTAGTAATATGTAATTGAGTGCAGTCTGATTATATCAAGAATTTACAATTAGAATTCAGTGAGGCAGTTTATTTTAATATGTTTTGCATGTACAACAGATCCCTACATTGGAATGTAATTCTCTGCAGCTCAGATTATAACTAACAGCCTCATTCTGGTGCTTCTATCCAATGAAAGCCATCTTGCAGACTGATAGCCAGATACTTCAGCGCATGTAGTGTGTACCATATAGCTCTCCTGAAACGCTGGGGGAAGGCAGCATATTGGATTGAGGCTTTTATTGTTTTTGGGAGTCAAAATAAAAGACTCTTCGTCTGTTGTTTGCTGTTTCTGCTTGTGAGAGGGTGATGTAAGCAAGACCTTTTCTCATATTCAATTGGTGATCCATTGAAAACCCTCAGGAGTTCTTCTCTAAAACATCTCAGAAAAGATGAGTGATATAAATGTAGATGAGTTTGTACAGGGCCCAATATCTGCAAGCTTGCCTTGTGCTAAGCTGCCGTTGGCTTCAGCAAAGGTACAACATATGGTGTGCCCATAGTTACTATGAAGTAGAAGTGCTGTCTACTGGTTTGAGTATTGGGCTAGGAGTCAGGAGCTCTGAATTCTAATTCTGGGTCCAATAGCAATTGTAGTGGTGGGAAAATCACATAGCTTCTCTGTGCCTCAGTTTCCCCATCTGTAAAATGAGGATGATACTACTTAGCTATCTCATAAGTTTGTATGAGGCTGAATTAGTTTGCAAATCATGTTGCATGTAGTTGAAAGATTTAGTAGAAGCACAAAATATGAATATTATTAATGACAATGGAAAGGTGGGTTTTAGATTTATTTTACAGTCTTTGCACCTGCTGGGTATTCTGCGTGCCTGTTTCCTAGTATGCTGCAGTCCATCCTGAATATATGTTGATTGCAGTGAACCCTGCTATTTGTGTCATTAACACTTGAGAGGTAGTGCACTCTGAATTTGAAACATATATCAAATCTACTTTTATTCTGTCTTCTGCTTGGCTCCTATTTTCAATAGAGCCCTAAAGACAGATCCTCCACCTTCTGCACAAGCTTGCTCACACTTCCCATGGCTCCCGTGTTCCCCAGTTCTCAGGAAGGAGCACAATGGAAGCCCATCCTGGTGACTGATGTAGTGTTCACCATGTCAGTAGCAATGAGCATCTGTCTCCCTCTGCCTTGCAAACCAATCTACACACCCCTTCCACAACCAAGTATACATGTTTCTGGGTATTAGTTACTGTCAAAATGTGGATCCAATCTTTTATTCATGCTGAATGGATTTGATTCATTTTATGAAACACCTGTATGGGTTGTAGTTACTTAACAAGTCCCTGAGTCAGGAAGTGTTGTTCAGTGGTCAGGGGACTGAGAGTCAGAATTCTTGGAGTTGTTCTCAGATGAGAAGGGCCCTACCAAAAGTCATGAAAAATGCGTCACGGACTGTGAAATCTTGTCCCCCTCTGTGAAATCTGGTCTTTTGTGTGCTTTTACCCTATTCTATACAGATTTCACAGGGCAGACCAATGTTTCTCAATTCGGGGGTCCTGATCCAAAAGGGAGTTGTGGGGGAGAGGGGGGTCCGCAAGGTTATTTTAGGGGGATTGCGGTATTGCCACCCTTACTTCTGTTCTGCCTTCAGATCTGGGGAGCTGGAGAGCGGCGGCTGTTGGCCTGGTGCCCAGCTCTGAAGGCAGCACCCCGCCAACAGCAGTGCAGAAGTAAGGGTGGCAATACCATACCAAGCCATCCTTACTTCTGTGCTGCTGCTGCTGGTGGCTCTGCCTTCATAGCTGGGCACCCAGCCAGCAGCTGCCACTCTCCAGCTGCCCAGTTCTGAATGCAATGCTGCCGCCAGTGGCAGTGCAGAAGTAAGGGTAGCAGTACCACAACCCCACAACTCCTTTTCAGGTCAGGACTCCTTCAATTACAACACTGTGAAATTCCAGATTTAAATAGCTGAAGTCATGAAAATTATTATTTTTAAAATCCCACGACTGTGAAATTGACCAAAATGGACCGTACATTTGGTAGGGCCCTGATGAGTGACATTCCTGTGCTTAACACCTCGCAGGATCAGACCCTAAGTTAGATGGAAGCACTGCAGCCTTTTCTGTGGTGCATTCATTTTAATGCATATGATGTGCAGAAAACTTTAAAAAATGTCTTCATCACTAAAATGAAAACTGGGAAAGGACAAGATGACTGCTTCTTCCACTTCATGGATTCCCTCGGCTGCAGATGCTGAGACTTACTTTTGAGTGAAATTCTGTCTTGTTTTCATTTTCAGCATTCAGGCTGCGCCACTCACCCATTCTTAAACTGAAGTATGCTAATCAGTTTCTGACCGACCATCAGCGTGGGAAGGATTTCCTTGACACTTAAAGACCTGCTCTTCACAGGCATTATGCACATTTAGTGCCTGGAGGGTCTTCATCTTTATACTATGCATACATGTCTCAGACCAAAAGTAGTCACAGCTCCTGCATTCCCACAATAGCAGCCACACAAAGCAGATGCTTTCAGTTTTCCTGTCAGGCTGTGCTTTTCAGCTTTGAACAAAGTTGTATCTTGCTCATGGATTTATATTTTCCTGTCTGTCTTATGGATCACAAAGACCTCATTATGGCTCATAAATGACAGCATTGGCAGAATTCTCATCTAGCTCTAAGGATTGCTTTCCAAATGTTTTATTTCTGTAGACGTGAAGACTGAATTGACGCTTTCCTTCAGGGAGATATTCCATTGTGTCTGTCAATAATGCATAACAATAACAAATTTAATGGCAGACCTTGAAGTATATAAAAATTTAAGTCCAGAAAAAGGTAAGGATTTTTTGGTTTTGGAAATACTATAGAAAGATCATGTACATTTCTGGAAGTGTTTATAGGAAAGATCATGTATATTTTATACTTCATCAATGGTAAGTTGCATTTTACATTTATTTGGACATTGATAACATGAAATAATTATGGTAGATATTACTGTGTATTCTGAGTGGAAAAACTGATTTTTTTTCATTCATTCAAAAGTACGTGTCCCCGTGAAAACGTAGACTTTTATGAGCTATCACTTTAATCAGATTGACAAACTGCACTTCTGTGTCATTTTAAATGAATACAAATTACTTGCCAATATAAACATTCCTGACCATTTAATCTACAAGTCATTTTGCCATGATATACAGGTTTGCATGAGAATCTCACCTATTTTTCTCCAGTAGCACTTACAAATAGTGTGTATCTAGGCAAATTGTGTGTAAAGTTCTGATCAAACAATATCTGTTGACGTGTATATGTTCTACCAAGGAGTATATAAGGATTATATAAGAAAGAAGATCTGAACAACTTTCTTCAGTAATTTGCAATTTATGATGCCTAATATTGTTCAACTAAAGTGAGTGGTGGGTGGAAAATCGTAATTAGCTTAAGCCTGTAAGTGGGATAAAAAGAATTGATATAGTGAAATAGAGGAAGAAATCATGATCCTATCCATTAAATATGTTATATTTTTTGTATGCTGCCTGTCATTAGTAATGGTTTTAGGTAGTGTACTTTTAAAGAAAAAGATCAACATCAACACTAAAATAAAAATATTTAAATACACTAAAATATTAAAAATACTAGAAGTGTTTGGATAAATTTGGCAAGGGACTGGTTTCTCTAACTAAGTTCAGAAAACATTTTGCAGCAATATCTTTTATTCTGAAATATTCCAAAAATAGCTTAGTGACATTTGTCCCAAATATCTTTTTAACACTAACAAACTTGTGTTTAATGATTTTTTTAAAGGGTATTACTTCGAAGTTCAGATACTAGCTTTCTTCATGGCAATTTGTATTTACCATGTGTAATTTATTATGATAAATATTTTCTGACCATTACCAATATCTGATGCTATCTGAATGGACATTGGTGTTCTCTAATCCATAAATAAGATGCTGGGGTGAGATTTGTTGGTCTATCCTCTAGGAGAATGGACACATGTATTGAGGATTTAGTATATTACTGTTCCAAGAACTGTATTTATATTTTGGAGGTTTCTGTTTTCGTTACACAACTCTAGATTAAGTTTATGTATATGGTGAAGTAAAGAGGACAAAGTGCCACTCCATCTGTTTTAGAAAGCAAAGGAGGTAAGGGACACAAGAATTAGCTTTTTAAAAGGGAGCTTTGCTAAAGCCCTTAAAAGTGGTAGAGATAAATAAGACTTCATTGGTTTAGCTTTTCAGCTCTATAAGTTCCTTTGTGTAACAGAGCTTATTTCAAAATGTGCATTTACAGATAGGCACATTTCAGACTGAAATATTTAATTTATGTTGTAGTGCTTTCAAAGGCCATTTAGTAGCTACTTTTCCTCCTGCCAAATATAACATTAACTGTCTAATGTACATTTTGTTTAATCCTTTTCAGTTTGTAACATTGTCATTCCTCTTTGTGGGAGAAGGCAGCTCAAGGACAAAGAGTAAAAATAAATATAAATACAATACAACTCAATCCCCCCTTGCATATTTGATTTATGCGGCTCAAGTTTGTCTCACTCCATTTTAACAAAAGAAGGTCCATGTTCTCCACTCGGTTACATCTGTGCAACCCCATTTACTTCAATGAAGTTGTGTCAGTGCAGTTAAGAGCTAAACTGGGCCCCCTGGGTTTATAGCTCATATAATAGCTTAATGATGATAATGCTGTTTGACCAATACTTTACAGACAACCTCAGGGGAAAATGTGTCAGATTTTTAAATGTGTGAAGTAAATGTGTTATATATATTAAAAAATTCTGTTATCTTGTCAACATAGCCTTAATCCCCAGTTGGTCCTCATTTGAGTCTAGATTATGCCTGGACCTTCCATAGAGTGCAATGGGGATGGGAGGAAGGAAGGACCCTGGCCCCATCTTTATGCAGTCCACATAAGAATCAAGAGTGGTTGCAGGCTCTGTGCTCAGGAGAGAGTATGAACTGGTAAGGATGGCACAGCCAGGGCCCTTGTAATACCTGTAAAAGTGCTTCCCTTTTAGTGTTGGATGAAGTGATCCCCTGTAGGACCCAACATTACAAATGCTTGCTACCAGATGTAGTGAATACAGTTATTTGCAGTCCCATTGATTCATGCTTAGCAGTAAGTGTTACAGGATCAGGCCCCTAGTCTGCATATCTGTTTGAGGCTCAAAGTCAACATGACTGCTCTTGTGAGTAATTGCTAACCAGCATGAGTAAGATCAGGGACACCGTGTGGCCTTTAAAGGTCTAATGTAAATAGAGGCTGTTGAGCATGGTGTGAGAGAAGATGCACAGGTGTGTTTTATCCTGGTGAGTTAAGAAACCCAGTTTCAATAAACTCTCAGCATTTACCCCTCTCTTGGCAGAGAATAAGCATTTGGAATATGTTGTGAAAGAAACTTAGTGTCTATCTGAAATGATGAGCCACTAATTTAAAATTGTTCAAGTGGTAATTTCACAGTTCTGATGAAGGCTCTGATGGCAAAGTGGTACACGGGAGTAACAGTGAGTAAATTAGTTTTGATGACATTTCATAGCTGACAACATGGGAATAGCAGTGTTTGGCCTGTTCATGCGTTACCATCCCTTGCTATCAAGAAATGAATCATGGACAACAACTTGTTTTTTCTTATGTAACCTCTGTGAAGTTTAGCATTTGTTTGTGGGCCCTGACAGCCTTTCTCTGTGGAGCTAGGGGGCTCATAAAAATACAGTCCCACGTGCAGCTGTGACTCTAGAACCAAAATTACTCTCCTTCTTACTAGAATTCAGGTTTTGGCTCCAGTAGCCATAAAAATAGCCACCTCTTTGGAAAATAGCCAGTAGAGGCTGGGAACGGCCAACAGAGACCTTTAAAATGAATCAGAAGCTAAGGACTATTTTCTGAGGGGGGGAGGCAGTAAAAGGCTCAGGAGGGGCAGGACTGAATTTGGGAGAGTTGTACTGAGAGCTCTGTGAGGACTAGAGGGCTCAGCCATGGCTCACTTAATCATCTGCAAGCTCTGGTCCTAGTTGCTGACCCAGAGACCTAAGTCCCTGTATACTATCTGTAAGGTGTTGGGGAAAGCCTCAGTCCAGAGATCAAGAGAAGAAAGACTAGACCTGCCTACATTGGATGCAGCCAGAGATGACACGTAACTGTTAATGGGCAGGGGGGAAAACCACAATTTAAAGCAGCAGTTTTCAAACTTTTTGAGCTGAGCTTCCCCTTTGAGTTAAAATTTTGGTTGCAAGCCCCCCCCAACACAGACAAAAAGAGGTGAGTCAGGAGGTGGAAGTGGCTCCTGGAGCCTCCCCCGCCGAACATTCCTCCATGCCCCCTTGGGGGTGTGTGTGCGCCCCACAGTTTGAAAACCTCTGATTTAAAGGGTCTGGTGGTATGCAGGAGGGTTCAGGGCAGGACATATAAACCCTAGCAGAAATCTGGGAGAGTGGGGGCACATGAAGGAAAATGGAAGGAATCACATCTGGTACTTCAGAATACCAGAGCTACAGGCATGTATCCAGGTGGTGATGAGGAGAGCCACAACATTTTAGCTACTGAGACACATATGGCTCCAAAACTGCAGGTTCACTCCCCTTGCTGTCAAAGAAAATGAAAGAGGAGTCATGGAAAGGAAGTTGCCGTGGGTAGAGGTAGCCAGAGTCTGCCAATATAAAATCTGCATTCTGTAAGGACAGCATTTCTTCTGATATTCTCTGTACTCAGACTGCTAGGTACTTGTTCAAATGTTGATGATGAACTCTCTTATTTTCATGAGATACATCACATTCAGGACTAAAATGATTAGGAGATACAACTTCTGAGGTGATGTAAAGGGAGTTTAACATGTACAGTTTGGAGACACAATATTAATACTTTGCCCATGATATTGTGTCTTCCATGCACGGATTGCAAAATGCTGTATGAAACGAAAGAGGTGTTTGAGAGAGGGCAAGGTAGGACACATGAGAGATTAGTGAAAAGGAAAGTGCTTTATCCAGGGGACTGGACCCGAAAGGCTTTTCCAGCCCTATTGTCTGTGACTATGATCTGTAGTATAACTAGTTTAGATGGGGGATAAAGAGAGAAGCATATATTATATACACAAATGTGGAAATGGGCAGTAAGGTCTTTGTTACTGTAATGTGTTCATTACCTTGTTTCATGTGAAACTGATTTTTTTTTCTGTAAAATTCAGAAAATGCTTTATAGAAAAGTAACATAGGAAACTTGGTGTTTTGAGTGTCAAGTATCGGGGTAGCCGTGTTAGTCTGTATCTACAAAAACAACAAGGAGTAAGGTATCAGGGGGTAGCCGTGTTAGTCTGTATCTACAAAAACAACAAGGAGTCTGGTGGCACCTTAAAGACTAACAGATTTATTTGGGCATAGGCTTTTGTGAGTAAAAACCTCACTTCTTCGGATGCCTGTTGTTCTGGTGTTTTGAGTTTCTTTTGCTATATTCTCTGTACCAGTGAAAGCCAGAAGGGTTGTAACTATCTTACTTGCAAGCATAACTGAGACTAACATAAACTTAAGGGCCTGTCTACTCTGGCAGTTAACAGCGCTACAACTTTCTCACTCAGGGGTGTGAAAAAACACCCCCTTGAGTGCAGCAAGTTACAGCGCTGTAAAGCACCAGTGTAAACAGTGCTCCAGCACTGTCCAGAACTGGGAGCTGCGCCCCGCGTTGAGGTGGGTTTTTTTAGAGCGACCACACAAGGCACGTTAAAGTGCTGCCACGGCAGTGCTTTCGTGTTGCCAGTGTAGACTAGCCCAAAGTTGAATTAGTTGTAGGCGTGATGCTGCTTTTGTGCCTTTTCCTCCATATTGCTGCTCTCTAAGCAGAGGAGAATTTCAGGTTCCAGTTTGTTTGAATGGTGAAAAAGAATGTAAAAAAAGGTCCAGTCATCTTCTCAATAACTGGCTTCACTGTTACTCACTTGTGGGTGGATTTTTGCTGCCAAAGGAGCTATGGCCGGGTCTGCATTAGCTGGAAATAGAGAAGATCCTGGGTGAATTGACCCCACAGAGAAAAAACATGTTCCCTACTCCTGTTTGCAGCATTGATTCTACTCTCTTATTAGGTTACAGAGAGAATGTATGTGTGTATTTCTCCTCTTTATTTTCTGTTTTAAAGTAATTTCTCAGGGCTCAGAAATTGGAAACAACCTTGTTAGTGCACAAACATTAGTCTTGGATTGGTTAGACTGTCAAATAACAGAAGATAAACTGGGAAACACAGAAGCTTGTTTTGTTGGGTCTAGAAAGCTAGTTGAAAGTGAGGAAGTTTCTTCCTGTTGTATGTCAAGATTTCAACATAGAGGATGTGAATCACTAGTATATCAGCAGTCAGTAAATAATTCAGGACAGTAACAGGCATGTTGTACTGCCTACTAGGTTTTGAATTGGATACATCTTCAGATGTTTTCACTGCAATGTAGAAGCATTGTTCTGCACTACTCAGATGCACAAATGACTTTATTTTGTTTATTTGCATTAACAAGATTACTTTGAGGTCTTTGCCTCTGTAAATTTATTATTTATCCAAAGATGTCTCACCATTAGAAATTTATGCTCCCTAATCAAGGTCTGTAACTCATTCCCCCTCCCGGTCTGGCATGTGGATTCCCCACACTTATTCCAAGTATATGATGACCTCTTGCCGCTTGCTGAAAGAATTGCAGGCAGCAGATCTCCAGTCTTTGTGCTGGACCTGGGCCAGTTTCTCATGTTTGGGCTGGGCTGTCCCTGTTAACGTTTTCAGGAAGCCCCAAATAGATGGCACATTTGAAAAAAAGAAACGAGATCAAGGCCAGCAGTTATGTGGCAGGCCTACAACTCTTTCACGAAAATAGAGGAGCGTGTGTGATGTCATAAACCATGGATTTTGTTCAGGGAGGATTGGCTGTGGCTATTATAGGCCTGTAGGAGAGGTAGGTGGAAAGGTAGGATTCTGCTGAAAGCCAGTGGACTGTAGTCCACGAAAGCTTATGCTCTAATAAATTTGTTAGTCTCTAAGGTGCCACAAGTACTCCTGTTCTTCTTTTTGCGGATACAGACTAACACGGCTGCTACTCTGAAACCTGGTTTAGAGAAGCATCTCAGGCCTGAATCTGATCATCCAGTGAATTCAGTGGGATTGTGTGTACTCATCTGCCAGGGTGGTTGGGCCCTAGAGCTTCTGGAGCTTTATCCAAACATTGTGGGGATTCAGTAGCCACCAGTGAGTGCAAATAATGGCTGCAGTGACGAACCATTCACTCACTGTCCAAATCCCACATCGCTGGCACACTTATTTGGCATGACCTCTCTCCACTAAAATCAAAGGAGGTTTTGTCTTTGACTTAAATGAGGTCAAGGCCAAGCCCTTTGTTGCCCATTGCTCTGACTCGCACACGTGATCCCAGTGATTCCACTGACATCAGTGGGTTTGGTTGTTAGAGTAAGGGCTTGGGATTGGGCCCACATATGTAAGTTCCAGGTCCTGGATTTCATAACGTTTTAAATGACTCATTTATAAAACTTCAAAGAAAAATAGACTACATGCAATGCTAATTAATGTCCTTCTTCATTATGGGTTACAAATGTTGCATGAATCATTATTGCCTGGAGTTATAAACAAATTAAATGAGAAACTTTTGGACGCATCATGTTCAAACAATAAGGGACAGTTATGTAATATGACTTCCTTTAGCTTGACATTTGTCTTGCATAGTTATTGCAGGTGCTTTGCTGTGTTTGCTTCTCTTCATCAAGCAAACAAGGTAATTAATGCTTATTACATAGATCCAGAATTAGAATTCAAGAGAAGCTGGCATCCAATCCTGTGCCTTTCCTCTGGCTAAACTGACCAGGCCTGGGACACTGGCAAAAGTAGAAATGAATATGGCTATTGCTCATTGTATTGGATGCATTAGTAAGATTTCTTCCTGAATTACGAGATGTTGCTTGTGGTGTGTCCATGTGAGGTCTTTTCGGCTGTGAAGCAGGACAGCCTGTTGAACATGGCTCCTGGGACAGGCAGACTGCTTTTCGCTTTGGGTAGGTTTTTTAACTTTTTCACACTGTGAACTCTGCATTTAGCAACTGTCTCCTTCGTGGATGCACTCCAGAATCCTTTCCTCTGATTCTAATAGTGCCTCAAAGGAGATGCAACTGGCTGGCATTGTTGAGGACTCTTTACCAGTGACTAAGCAAATCTACTTCAGTGGAAGACCCGTGGCAAAGCACCCAAACCTACAGTCCTTATCCAGTTCTCAGGCAAAGTACTTTGATGGGAGTTTGCCCAAGTAAGGACTGAGTATAGAATTCCCAGTTGGAGCCAAGGAATGGGAATGGGATTCAGATTCCCAGAAAACTGCTTGTGATCAACATTTCTGCTGAATTTTCTTTGTGCTGAGTGGGCTACAGAGCACTACATTTTTGTCCTTGGGGAAGCTTAAACTTTATTTTTTTTAAAGTCTTCTTACTCTGAACTAACTCTCTGCTGTGTTGCTAGAACTGTATAGATGTACTGTATTTGCACTACAGCACGGCACACTAAAACGGCAAAGGTGACCAGACTAAAGTGAGAATGGTTTAACACTTTAAGTAAACCACTAAATAAAGAAAAATGACCAAAGCACTAATTTATCAGTGCAACATAGGGCCCATCCACGGGGGTTAAATGCTTCCACTGCATGGAACCACCACGCTGCCAGGACTGAGCTGGCACTCATGGGGAGAGAAACTCCAGTGTCCTGGCCAACACCTTACCTGGCCACCCGTCACCCTTGGGCCCACCTCTCTGGCTGACACTGTAACCTCTACTCCATGCAAGGGCCCCACTCCCTAGCTGATACCATACCCAGCCACCACTACGGTTGCCACCTGTCCAGGTTTTCCCAAGATCATCCCTTTTTTGAGGCAGCTATCCTGCAAAATCCGTAAGGGTGCTCATTACATACTGCCAGCTGTGCAGTTTTATGAGCTCAGTATCCTCCCGGATGTCTTGTTTTTTTTGTACCCCAGAGGTGACCATGCCCAGGACCTGCTTCCCAGCTGGCACCATATCCAGTCACCACCAACCCACCTTGGGATCCACTCTCCTGGCTGACACTCCCCTGCCACCCTCCAGCCCCCTCCTGGGGCCCATTCCTCTGGCTGACAGAGTACCTAACCATTCACTCCTGCTTCCCCACTCCTGGGACTCATCCCCCTGCCCCTGGCTGACACTGAGCAGCCCAAGATCCAGTCCTCACCCATCCTGGAAATCAGAAACTTCTAGCATTACATGGTATAGGAGAGAACATGTGACCCTGAGCACCAGTAAGGGAACATGGGGAAACACATAGTCAAATGGCTATGTAAAAGCTTCCATCTGTTCTAAGGCTGTTGGTCTGTTCCCCTTGCAATGAAGATGATTAAGCTGTGTAAACTTCTTAACTGTGTGTGCAATCTTTGCTTGCAATAATGATATGCCAATGTGTTACAATGGGTTTTGGCAGCTGGCCATGCATGCAATTAAATGGTTGTGTCTTTCCACACTAGATAAAAGGTTTACTAAGTCTGCAGCATTGATAAAAGGTTTGCTAATCTGGAGTCATACCACATCAGGCTGTAAACACATCAGATCCCACACACTGAGGCTGTGCTGACCTGGTCAGTTCCTGAAAGCGAGAGCTTTAAGAAAAACCCAGTATGCTTGGGAAGTGATGGGGATTATTCTGTAAGTGGCAGTCTCCCCTGTAAGGTGGTCATCAGTTTCCCAGCATTATGCTAGGAAGCATCCAGCTGCTGGAGATGCTTCTTTTTGGATGAAATGTAAAACAGAGTCCTGATGATTTGTGGCCATTAAAGATCCCATGGCACTTTTTTTTGCAACTGTAAAGGTATTAGCCTCAATGTCCTGGCCAAATACCAATGTTGGCAATTACAGTCTCCTAAAAAAAAAAAAGCGGGTAAATCTTTTTTTGCCACAGTATAGTTGATTGTTCTTTGGATAGCTAAGAGGATAGCTGGTCAGTTTCACAGACCAGCATTTTCACAGCATGGTGAAAATGTTAAATGCCATGATTTGCAAATAAAGCAATCATATAAAACTACAAGTGATCAAACTTAAAGAATTAAATAATTTTTAAAAAATTATAATTTCAGATCTAATTCTGTACATCAGCGCAGATCAGTTGGTGCTCTTTGAACCTTTACCACCATAGTTTTGTCAGGTCTCTCCAAATCAACATTTTTGAATATATGTAAAATTATGCACAAAAATGCTGATTTCTTTATGCGGTTACCCATTTGATTCACACACATTTGAGGTTTTGTGTGTACAAATGGTTGCAGTCATAAACTTTGAGGGCAGTTAAGCTACTTGGCTCTGATTTTCAGAAGTGTTCAGCATTACCACTGCATTTGAAGTCAGTAGGACAGATGGGTGCTTAGCACTTCTGGAAATCAGGTCATTCTTTTTGTTTGGGATGGAAGCATTGTCTAACAATTAGAACATGATAGTGAAAGTCAGGATTTCTGTGTTCTGGTCTTCTCTCTATTACTGACTTACTATGAGTGCACTGGGCAAATCCCTTAACTTCTCAGTGGACTCAGCTGTAAAATAGCATAATCATACTTGAGGGATAGCCCAGTCTCAAGGAATGAGTGTGGGTTCAGAGTGAGGAGTTCCTGGGTTCTAATCCTAGTTCTGCTACTGACTTGCTATGTGTCTGTAGTACTTAATACTTAGAGTTCATTAATTGTGTGCACTTTGAAAACCTTGCAGTGAAGGTGCTGCAGAACTGCAAAGAATTATTATTACGAAGTGTAAATTTAGATAGATATTTTAGGTAGGGTGTCCAGGTGCCTAGTTTTCAACTGGAAAGTCTGGTTGAAAAGGGAACCTGATGGGGTCTGGTCAGATATACTGACCGGAAACCCAAAGTCCAGTTACTGCAGGTGAGGGAAGCGGGGAGGCGCCGGGTCTTCACCCACACCAGCCCCTACTCAGCTGGGGCTGCCTCCTACCTGCATCCGGCGGCTGCAGCTCCTAGCCCTAGCTCTGCAGGTGTAGGGTTACCATATTGGAGCCCCTGAAAAAGAGGACACTCCAAGGGGCCCCAGCCCCGCCCATTCCCAACCCCAACCCTGCCCCAACTCCACCCCTTCCCTGCCCCGGCCCCGCCCCAACTCCGCCCCTTCTCCAAAGTCCCTGCCCCAACTCCGCCACCTCCCCTGAACACTCCACCCCCCTGCTCCACCCCCTCCCCTGCTTCCTGCGAATCAAATGTTCGCGGGAAGCCTGAAACAGGCAAGCAGCAGGTAAGCTGAGGGGAGGGCAGGCGGGGGGGGGGGCGAGAGGAGATGCGGCCCAGTCTGGCCCCCCTGGCCGAGTGGCTCCTGCCGGCGGCCAGCCAAGAGGCTCTGGCCCCGGCAGCTCGGGCCCTGGGGCGCTGGCCGAGCACTCCCATCCACGGTCGCTCCATCTCGGCTCGGGGCCCGGTTCCGGCCTCCGGCCAGTGGCCAAGCACCCCCGGCCCTGGCCGAGCGGCACTGGCCAAGCAGTGCCGGCTGGCGGCCGAGCACCCCCAGCCCCGGTCGCTCCGGCCCAGCTCAGCTTGGGCCCCGGTTCCGGCTGCCAGCCAGCGGCTGAGCACCCCCGGCCCCACCAGCCCGGCCGAGCAGCTCCGGCCCGGCCCTGGCCGAGTGGTGCTGGTCGAGCAGCCCCATCCCCGGTCCCAGCGGTTCCGGCTCGGCTCGGCTCGGGCCCCGGTTCCGGCCGAGCGGCTCCGGCCCAGCCCCAGCCGGCAGCCGAGCCCCACTGAATTATAAATATTTGATTGAAGAGATGGAATTAGGAAATACACTGTGAAATAGTGATTGGTGTTATGTTAGTTAAAGCACAAGCAATCTTCATGATTAGGGGTTTGCTATCTGTTCACACAGGGGCCTCTTTAGGTCAGAATTCCAGATGAGACACTGTAAACTGAACAGTTAATATGCCCTTGAGTGAAACATCTTGTGCACTGATCTCCAGTAAAGATAAAGGACCAGACTAGATCTTAGTTACATTAGAGTAAATTCAGGATCACTCTATTAACTTTGGTGGTACAATTCTGGATTTACGCTGCCGTATGTGAGATCTGAATGCCCCCCAGTCCCACGAAAATGTTGATATTTAATTATATATAAAATAATAATACATGGGCATGTTTAACTCAGGAACAGGGTGACGCTTAAAGATCTGGCATGCTCATTATTTAAGAGTAGTTTTGAAAGCCTCTCAGTCCTCCCCAATGGCTGCTTTTTGTTCAATGAAGGATGGTCATCTTCCTGTAAAGTCATGTGCTGGAGCCTCCTACTGGAACGTGTGGCACACTGTCTACAAAACGAGGGAAGCTGCCTCAGCATGGATCCTCCTTACACAAGCTACGCTGTTAGTTGAACAGCTGTGATATGGGATGCAGTTACATGCATCTTGCTTTAATTTGGTTGTATAGTCTCGCTTTTGTGAGTGGAGCAGTGATCGATGTATCCCAACAGCAAACCCATCTTAATAGTGAGGCAAATCTGAGAAAGGGGGAAATTACCAATTTTCTCTAAAATATTTGGTTCATATCCTGGGTGAGTCATGTAAATGAGTGCAGGGTCTTCCAGGCAGAGACCAGAAGCCTGAGTCTCCCCTCTCTTGCACTGGTATTAGGGTTACCAAAAGCCGGGCATGTCCGGGAAAATCGGGAGGGAGT
>NC_048306.1:79746174-79880519 GCF_013100865.1 Trachemys scripta elegans | reverse complement strand
CCCCCTTACCTGCCCAGGCTTCCCGCGAATTAAATGTTCGCGGGAAGCAGGGGAGGGGGCGGAGTTGGGGCGGGGGAGGGGGCGGGGCTGGGGGCGGGGCCAGGGCCCCGTGGAGTGTCCTCCTTTTGGAGGCACAAAATATGGTAACCCTACTGGTATAAATAAGACATATTGATGGTAGTGAAAGGAGATTCAGGCCCATGCATAGGTGGTGGGTGACAGCGGGTGGCTTAGTCTCCCCCCAACCCCAGTCTGTCTCTGCCACAGTGTAGTGCTGCCAGAGCATTCCAGAGCATTGCTCCAGCACCTCATATACAGGACAGATCTAAGCTCTGGCACTTCAAAAATAGCCCCAGCACCCTCGCTGCCTGCCCGCTTGAGGGGATTCTCTTCCTAAGTTGCTAGTGGACTCAGTCATTTTGTACTTTTTCTGCTTCCTCAATGAATGAAACACCCTCAAACTGCTTTCAGGTGGGCCTTGCAAATGTTTCCAGCATGGATACATGTGATTACTAACTTAGGACATTTGCCCAGCTTTAATGAGGATTTTATGAATTTTACAAAACTGTGAGTTCTTGTCTATCTTGTTTTCATGGACTTCTAAGCAGGTTTGATTAAATACAGTGGAAGAGGCTTAATGGAAGGTTGTACAAAGGATTGGAAGAATTGTTGCAGAATGAATTTAAAAAACTGACTGATAAAAACTAGTCCTGTACAGATAAGGTTACCAGTGAGATTCCTTTGGGACTGTTTCTGAGGTCTTTGGTTTTTTGTTACATAATCAACAAGAGACAGGGATAACAATCAACAAACAATTTGATGATATCAGTAGTAAGCTGCATTATGTTCTAGATATTAGTGCTGTTCTATGGGATTTAGATAAAATGTGCTCTTTGGAGGAAAAGTAGCAAATGGCATTTAATGGGACTGCGGTAAGTGCAAAGTTAGAGCATACTGGCAGTGCAGAAATAGCTGCAAAATAGTATGATGGGCATATAACACAAAAATTGAAAGAAGTTTCTTTATCAAGTGAATATGTTTTTGCAGTGACAACCACAATGTCTGATGGTTTGCAATGTGGAGCCTGAGTTTCATAATGGCTCCCCATGAAAACAGAGGAAGCTTTGCTTTTTATTTACAAATTTCTACAGTGCCCATGACAGTGGATGCAAAGCTGTAATGTGCCTGGCTGTTGTTGATGCTGGAAAACAGTTTGCATATATAATCCCTACTTTTCATACGCTGATCACTTCCCAAAACATTCCCTTTTGGGATAACATTCCTCCTTCTTAGTCATTGCTCAAGGTTGTTTTTTGGTTTGAAGTTTTGAGCAAAATGACCTTCAGCCATTTTGGAGTTGAGAAGATAAAACAAAACACGATGTTCCAAAGGTTAAAAAAATTCTAATCTGATTTTTCTAAAAACAAGAGACTGGAAAAGTGTCTGTGTGCGCAAGGCATTGTTCTGAGATTCAGCGGATCTGGACACAATGACTGGCTCTGTGGCCTTGGGCAAGTCTCTTAACCTCTCTATGCCTCAGTCCCCCGAGAGTAACAGGGGGTGATATTAATAATTATCTTTGTCCGTCTTGTCCATTTAGATTGCAAGTCCTTTGTCTGTGTTTTACCATGTGTATAGCACCTAACACAGGGGTGGGCAAACTTTTTGGCCTGAGGGACACATTTGGGTGGGGAAATTGCATGCAGGGCCATGAATGTAAGGCTGGGGCAAGGGGTTGGGGTGTGGGAGGAGTTCAGGGTGCAGGAGGGGGCTCAGGGCTGGGGGTTGAGGAGTGGGTGTGGAGTGTGGGAGGGGGATCGGGGCTCAGGGCAAGGGGGTTGGGGTGAAGGAGAGGGTACGGAGTGTGGGAGGGGGCTCAGGGCGAAGGGTTGGGGTGCAGGGAGGGTTGGGTGCGGCAGGGGGCTCAGGGCAGGGGGTTGGGGTACAGGGTGGCAGCGGTGCGCAGGGGCAAGGGCCGGCAGGGAGCCTGTCTAAGCCCCACTGCACCAAGGGGCTGGCAATCCCGCAGGCCAGATCCAAAGCCCTGATGGGCAGGATCCGGCCTGCGGCCCGTAGTTTGCCCATCCCTGGCCTAACACAATGGGGTCCTGATCTCTAGTTTTACATGTTACTGTTATAGAAACATAATTTTAAGGCCTAACACAATGGGGCCCTGATTTTAGGTGCTACTGTTATACAAATAATCAGAACATAATTGAATGTTGAAAAATGGCATGATCCAGATTCAATAATATCAGGGATTAATTTGGCCCTTTGCTTGATTTGGGTTAAAAACAATTTACAAATATGAAAGATACATGAGGGCTCTGCTACGATTCATTTTAGAAGTGTCTAATGCTGTCACTATGCCTTTTTCTGCCTAGCTTGAGTAGATGGTTGGGAATGGTGGGAAATGTATCTCTTCCCCATCCAATTTACCACAAGGAGGTGTGAATGTCAATGTCTAGGGCCCTGTTAACCTTAGAGAAATTTGCATTAATGTAAGATATAGTTGCAATGATACAAACCTCTAATGTGGATGTGCTGCATAAATGTAAACCGGGGTTAAACTGGGGATGACTTAATCACCCTACTATTCATCAGTGCAGTGTTTGCACTAGTGTAGCCACATTGGTGTAGTTACACTGGTGCAAATTTCTCTAAGGGTTTATCTATATGTAAAATGCTGCTCTAACTATGCCAATACAGCTAAAGGAGAAAAACAATCAACAAACAAAACCTCCCCCTCCAGTGTGGATGCAGTTCATATCGGTAAAGCTTATTCCAATTCGGAAAACAAAATAAGCAATACCAAACACCTTAATACTAGTATAAGTGCACGTACACTAGGACTTTTATCCATATAGCTATGTCAGCAAAACATCACACCCTTAACTGACGGAGTTATATTTGTAAAACTTAAGTGTAGACCAGGCTTCATTGTGGTATGTTATCACTGCAGAGTTAACCTGGGCTCTTACTCAGTGGTAACCCTGCTCCTGTCCACACACAAAAACCTCTCATCTGAGCGTTAGTGTTGCGTTCAGCCCTGGGTAACTGACCAGTCTTGGGATATAGGCAAAAGCTTGAGTGATGCTTTACCTCATGCCGGTAACACACCCACTTTGCAGTGAGGACGCAGGCTAAACTACTCCAGTGCTGATAGTCCTTCAGTGTCTTCCCACAATTCCCCCATGGCACCCAAAAGAACAGACAATTCACTGGGGAAGAGCCATATAGAGCAGTGCTGCAGCACAAAGAACCATGGGACATGCCCCCAGAAATGAAATCCACACACATGGGTGCGTGCAGCAGCAGTGAAGACGCTAACTCGAGCAGGGCTTTGCAATGTGGCTGCTCACACCTAGACTAACACAAGCCAAGTGCTCAGACCCCTGTGCCAATCACCTTGGGTTAGCTCTGCAGTAAAGACATACCCATCAAGAGGCCCTAACTGGGACAATTTCAGTATTAATATTATTAAACAGGATATTTTTCATTCTTGTTTTTTTAAAAGAAAAAGAAACGTAGTTTGGAAAATAAATACTGACGCCTGACAATATTGAGTTGACATATGCCTGCAGCCCCAAAAACCAGGACATACAAAAGTAAAGCAGAGTAGAGCAGAGCTGACATTGCTATCAGAAATGTAATTTCTGCATTTTGTGACTGTTTGTGGTTTTAACTTCACAGCTCTAATGTTGCATTAATGGGGTTTTCTACTTTTCATTTAAAAATACAGTTTTATATCCTCTTTCATAATTATACTTCCCATTGTTTGGTAGTGCTCTTTATAGCTCTCCTAATCTTTTGTTCCATCAGACAATTGTAACATTAATAATTCCATAAAAACTAGGCATAACAGTAAGCCTCCTTTTTTAGCTTTTGGATTGTGATTTTAAATGTTGTTGTTGTTGTTTTGTTTTAAAGAAACTTAAATTTCATGGACCCCCTCCTCTCCCCCAAGAAAAAGCAGTTTTGTGGTCAATATAGTATAAAGTAAATTCGTATTCTTAATTATTGGAGAGGTAATCACTGATAAATACTAGATTGCAGGACTGAAGCTAATGGAAGAGTTGTGTGTATATTTATTAGCTTTATGAATGCATACATCTTACTGCATTTCATTTTCAAGGACCACTTAAGGGTTAATTGTCCAAACGTGACACATTGGTAAGCAACAATTGCGCAAATTCATCCTTTGGAAACAAATTGGCCTTAACCGCAGCACTGAAATTGAGTTGAATAGCTCATTATTTAAGAGCCAGATACTATGCCACCCCTACTCACATTGAGTAGTTAATTACTCCATGAGTAGTTCCACTGAGGTCACTGGAACTACTAGAGGAGTAAGGTACTATTCAGTGGTAGTGTTGGAAAATCTCTGGATTTTATTTAGAGTTCTGGGATATTTGGTGTTTTCCTTAAATCTCTACCTCCAGGAGTCATGTGCTTACATGAGAATCTCAGCTTTCATTAAGAAAAAAAAGTGCATTTCTAATCTTCATGGTTGAACAGGAAAGCTTGAAAACGAATCCTAAAGGCCAAAACATCAGATAAATAATATGAACCAAACATTTATTATTCTTTAAATCTCATGATTAAGTCAATCTCTTAATTTTTGCGGGGCCTGACCAATGCATTTTTAGTGTTTGGCATAGTCATATGGGTAACTAAAGAATGGCAGAATCAGGTCCTTATGTTCTATGTAACCCTAATATCCTAAATCTGGATTTCATTTTAAATTTCATACTATTCCCATTATTATACTGTGTTCTAAATCAATGTATAGTAGCAATTATAAGAGTCTGATTATAGTTGTATAATCATGCCTAAAGATGGTCCTCCCAAAAACCGTGCTTTGTCCTGCCAACCTTGCTCATGTGATGGTCCCATTCACTTACATAGGAAAGAGCCTGTAGGACAGAAACATTTTGGGCCCTTGTTAGATGTTTTGTGCTCTTGCTGTGTGCTGCGGCAGAGGATGGTGGAGACAGGAGAGTAGCACAAGGAACCCTTTGTTTTCAGTAAGTTCTCCACAGTGTTACTCAACATTCGAACCTGCTGTGTGCAACCTACAGTCACACAATAGGAGTCAAAGTCAAGGGAAGTCCACAGCACAGGTGCTTATCTTAAGATTTCACTCATGATGTCAGGAAGGTTTATTTCATTAGAACTGGAGCAAAACTGAGTTTTGTTGTTGTTTCATAAGATTTGGTTACATATGACTTAGGGAATTGTTTTAAGTTAATTTGAATATTATGCAATATAAGATGCTTTATAAAAGATTTACAGTGAAAATCTTTATGTAATGCTACATATTGCAGAATGTTAATTTAAGGCCTCATTGTGATTAGCCCTCAGGTGGCTACAGAGATGGGAGGGATGTGGCTGCCACATGGGTCAATTATTGTTATTGTCCTTGCAATCACAGGGGCACAGAGGCTGCTATAGGGCCACAGAGGCTTCCCTGGGGAAGCGTGGTGTTCCAGGGTAGCACTACCGCCCCTCGTCCTCTTTCTCCTCCTGGCTACAATAAGCCCAGAAGCAAGAGTCTAGGAAAGTTGGCCACCAGTTCAATATATGCTTAGGGTAGAGGTCAGCTGCCACCTATGCCCATGTTCTCCTTATTGGAAGGACAATCCTCTGTACTCCGCATGGAGTGGAGGCTCATGGGACAAGGCCAAAAAAGGCAGGTTTAGGGCTTGATCCTGCACCCATTGAGGCCAATGGCAAAATTCCTGATGAGTTAGGGAAAAAGTTTCAAAAGCACCTATGTCACTTGGGAGATTAAGTTCCATTTTCAAAAGTGATTTAGGCACTTAGGAGCCAAAGTGTCTTTGAAAACTCGTACATAGTGGGACTTAGGTGCCTTTTGAAATGGGTCATAGATCCTAAGTCACTTAGGCTCTTAAACATTTTATCTTTAGTCCCTGATCTGGTTCCCACTGAAGTTAATGTCAGAATTCCTATTGCCTTCAATGGGAGCAAGACCCGTCTTTTAAATAGAAGCAGGATCTGGGCCCTTGGAGGCACAGAGCTAAGTAATAAATAATTTTCCTCTCCCTATGCTACTACGTGATCCTTTATAGGCAAAGGAGGGGAATGTGTTTTTAAATGAGATGTGAAAAAGAAATCAGGCTGAAAAGGCACTGAAACTGGTAAAACGGGGAAAACCCTGGGTTTGATGACAAGATTTTACATAACACTATTGGCAACAGATGGCTTCACCCCAAAGGGCTGGGGGAAGGAGTCAAGTCATTGGAAATTAAAAAAAAAAATGCAGCTTAAATTGTTTACTTTCGGATTACGTTAGATTAAGTTAAAGGTTAAGAGAGGCTTTCAGTGAAGGGGCTGCATGGGGTAGAAAATGAAGCCGTGGTGGGGCTGCCAGTTTTTAAGACTGAGGGAAACCCCGAAAACATGATTTCAGTGTTGGTCGTAGCATGCAGCAGATGGGGGTGTTACAGGAAGTAGCGTGTGCACATTCGTAGTAAGAAGCAGTCATATCCAGTGTTCAGCTGTTATTGCTTTTTATGGAAGGAGCCTATCTGCTCTATGTATGAAGTGGCTGCCACATTTCATTTTAAATAAACAAGCTCTTCGGGATAGGGGCTCTTTCTTTACCTGATGTAAAGTGCCATGGGCACCAATGCACCATATAAATCAGAATAAAATACATATTTTTAAAAAGATTGAGTGGGCAGGAAAAGCATTTTAAAATCCCAATATTTTTGAACCACATCAACTAAAAAGTTCCTGTGTAATTTAAATAATTTTGAAACAAAACAAATAATGGCAGACATGTAAGTTGAGCTTGTTAAATCAGATGACTTATGAACTGCTGAAAAACAGGGTTTATATTAGAAATGGCTGATGATGAGTAACTATAACAGTAACTTTATCTGAGTGACTCAATATAGGGCTTGATGCTAAACTATTTGTAGTTTATGAAAGGTCTGATTTGATGAAGGGATAAATTAGAACTGGGTTATATGGAAGGTAGTGTCAGCTGATGTTGGGTGGATTAGAATGCTTTTTGAACGTAAGGCCGCGTATAGATAGTGCTCAGAGTTTCAGCTTAGTGTTCCCAGTTCAGCAGCTTTGATTTATTCAGCAGAGGGAAGCAGTGTTTGTCAGGTGGAATAAATATCATCAGCCTATGTACAAGCTTTCAAGTAACATCTGGACTCCTGTCGTGATCAAATGGCTTCCCTCCTGGCATCTGAGATGTACCATGTGGTAGGAAGTGTAGCTACTTCACAGAGATGCCGGCTGGCACAAATGGGTTTGTACCTGGTTTAGAGTTTAATACCTGAAGTACCTTTGAAAAGAATTAGAGGATGTGCATATTGTTGAGAGTGTTGGTTGCAGCTGTGATAATTATTGTAGCAGATGTTGCCGGTGCTCTGATCTATTTTGCTTTATGAGATTATTTGAAAAAAGACATAATGTTGTATGATCAGTTTGGGTATAGAAATGAAATAGATGTAATTTAAATGGCAAATAACATCCCAATTGTCTTCTAAATATTAACAGATGTTTTTGCATTATTCATTGTTTAAATTTCAATATTTCCTCTTTTCAGAAATTCTTTGCATTCAGAATTACTATTTTCAATTACTGTGTAAATGTTCTCATTCTACTTTTATAAAATATGTGGTCTTTGATATTTATTTTTTATCTTGATGCAAGACCTTTGTTACATCAGATTTTATGTCACTGGATTTTTTAAAATGTTCGTTCAGTTCCAGGTTTAAATAGCCTATAGCTGGTTTTTCTAAAGTTGAAAACCATGTGTAAATGAGGAATATTTGCATAAGCTAGAATACAGCTTAATGTACTTGCCTGGCCTTCTTGAATCCTAATGGTGAGTGACTGTTAAGTCTTGGTTCTGCTTTTGTATAAGCCTTGGATCTACTGATTTGTTCATGCTGTTCACAAAACAAAACATAGTTCTGCATGTAATTGTAAGACTTCTTGTGATGAACCTGAGTAAACAGTTAAGCGCCAGTCAATACAATATCTGAATATTGTGTGTGTGTGTGTAGTTTTGAGTGTAAATATTAAAGTTCTGAAATTAATCACTCTCTGTTAACTTTGCACAATGGTTGATTTTTTGTTAATACTTAACACAATAATCTAATAATGATGATCATAGTCTGGTTATAAAGAATCTTTTCTACTCTCTGATTAGTAGACTGTCAAAAGCAAGTTCTCAAAACCTTTTAAACCAATAGGGGTTTTTACAGTTATCAGTTTTTCTTTGCTTCCTTTTAATTTGAAATTAAAACTTTATAGCTTGTTTGCAATGCATTATATTAATGTTTTATTTGCATTTCCAGATACAACAAACTATATCATCTTCTACTGATAACATTAAATCCCTTCTCAGCAATACAGAAATTAAGTTATAAGTGAGAATCCATTTTCAAACATCATAAAAATGCATTCCTAGCCCTTTCTCATCCCCTAGAATTTTTTTTCTATAATGGAAAAATGTCTTTACTTTCTTAAAAAATTAGCACACCTCTTCATTGGAGAGTAATTTTATCCTTTCTTCTAGGATTGCTATATAGCAAAAGTAGCACACCCATTCCAGAATTGGTAGTTTATCTAGAGTAGCCTACCACTCAAAAAACACTTGATTATCTAGAACAGTAAACTCACCACAGAAAAGTTTGTTTCCTTAAAGCAGCATTCCTTTTCTAAAATCAGTTGCTCTTTTAGAGTAGTAGATCCTTTCCCAAATAGCCTATTTAGTTACGGGAGCATACCTCTTCCATATGTCAATTTATCGATAACAGCATTCCTGAGTTCCCTGTTTCTCTAGTGCTTCATTCTTAGGCATGCGCCTTTATTGGATGCCTGTATCCTATTCAGTTTTTATTGAAGGGTGTAAGTTCTGTTTTGCTTGTTTAAAAGATTATAATTAGCATATTCAAAAGCCAACTTGGATAAAAGGATTTTGATCATTTGGTGTGTATTATTAAATACACAGCGGCAAAGAAGGGAATGGTTTCCTACAGTTAAATCCCAATGGGTATTTGAGAAGGATGGGATTTTCTTCACCATGTGGGTCTCTTTAAAATGGATTATTTCTGTGCAGTAAACAGCTGAAGGGAAAATATAATGGACTAGTGTTGTAGCCCCTTTGCCACTTTTAGGGTATGTCTACACTGGAAACTTCAAAGCGCTGCTGTGGGAACACTCCCACGGCAGCTCTTTGAAGTGCGAGTGTGGTCGTGCGTGAGCGTTGGGAGAGAACTCTCCCAGCGCTCCTGGTAATCCACCTCCACGAGGGGATTAGCCCAGCGTTCGGAGGCTGTCTACACTAGCACTTTAAAGCGCTCAAACTTGCTGCGCTCAGGGGGGTGATTTTTTTCACCCCCCCAAGCCAACAAGTTAGAGCGCTATAAAATGTAAGTGTAGACAAGCCCTTAGTGTTTGCCTTTTGATATGATTTGCTTGAAACTGTACTACTCCAACTAGAAAAGTTGCCTAGGATTAGTGATGGCATTTGATAAATGGGTGGGAAATGGAAGATGTGGTTGGAATAGGATTTCTTCATCTCTTTAATTTATTTCTCTCTGAAGTAGATAACGAGGGATGAGATTCTGCCCTCAGTTACACCTATTCAGACCCATTGAAGTAAATGTGCTAGATTCCTAACTTAGTTACACTTGTGTCTATTTCAGTATGTGTGTGTGACGGGTTGCTCCACTCACTGCTAGGATGGCACCTCCTCCTGGCCGTTCTGGGGATTAGCTCCGCCACATCAACACCCCTTCCCACAGATGCACACTGTCTCTGTCAGCCTGCGGCCCCTCTCTTGCTCCAGGAACCACAGTGTCTTCTTTGTGACTCAGGCCTCTCACCAGGTCACTCAGCATTCCCAAGTTCCAGGGTATAGTCCTTCAAAGCCTCTGTCACTCCCACAATGACCCAGGCCATCTTCCAGTTCTCTGCCCCGCAAGTGCCAGTTCCCCAGTGGTGGGTAGGGGAACCCGGGTCCACCCTCTACTCCAGGTTCCAGCCCAAGGACCCTTCAAGGTCTGCTCAGTCCCCAACCTTGCTGCTTACTCCCTGGGTTGCTTCCTACCCCACATTCCATAGCCTCTCTTCTCCACCCTGCTCTCTTCCAGGTACACCCTGCCTCTGGGCCAGGCTCCAGGGTCCTACTCTTTTCCCTGTTCTCTCCTTCCCTCTCTACTAAGCAGAGAGTGACCACAAACTTCCTCCTGGATCCCTTGCTGCTGCCAGCTTCCTGGATTTATACTAGCCCAGCCCACTCTGCTCAAGTGAGTGGCTTCCTTGTGAATAAGGCTCTCCACCCAGCCTATATCTCCCTGGTTTCCTGCTTAATAGGTTAATGGGCTATCTGGTCTCCATGAATCCCTTCAGGGCACGTGTGGGGTGGACACCCCATCACAGTGTGTGAGTAAGAATTATTCATGTGGGTAGGAGTGGTTGGATTAGATCCTTTGTGGGTCTAATTTAGTTCTGAAATCTCTCTGGAAATATGAGTTTACTGTGGTTCTCAATTGGAAGAGTGATATTGTACAACTGTTAAGGCAGTGGTAACCTTGAAGATGAACTACAAAGCAAAAAACAATGTTGTCTCATCTCTGCACCCTTTTTCTACCTTTTTGATGTATAACATTGTCCTCAAAACTTTTTTCTGCTTCTTTTTCATTAGGACATTAGGTCCTCACTTCCCCTCTCCCCAGACCTTAGCAAGATCTGCAGCATATGTAGTATGAATTCCAGTTCAAACTCTCCTCCAGCTGAGCCATAGAAAATCCAAGGGCTTGTCTATATGAGAAAGTTTTACTGGTGTAACAAATAGTTTTTTAAACTGATATATCAACCTTTGGAAAAGGCAGTATGGAGAGTTGTATTTCAGTCCAAGCTTGGTTTGTGATTAGGTAAGCCTGCTCCTAGGCTAAAGCTAAACTGCAGTAAGCCACTTGAAATCAGAGTGTCAGCACAGTCTTTTGCACTGGTTAAATTATTTCTGTTTAAATTCACACCTTACGTTCTAGCGATGCAACTTTCTCAAGTAGAAAAACCCTAAGAGAGAATCTCTTCCTGTGCAAAATTTGGTGCTCACATTTAGTAGGGATGAACCTGAGCTCAAACAATCTTGGACACTGGGGAAGATTGGATTTGAATTCAATTCCAAAAAGAGTGAGTTCAGGCCCATCACTAGTATATAGAGAATCAGACCTCAAAGATTGTCCTTTGCTTAATAATTGCCTAATCATTTATGCAAAACTAATGTATTATTTTTAGTATACAGTGGCCTATTCCTGTTCCAGATCATGTCTCCCCTTTACTGATTTGTCTCTTCCTCCAGCTTCTAAAGGCTTGTCTGCACAGGAAAGTTGTACCAGTACAAGGAAGGGTGTGAATTAAACCACTATAGTTATACTTGTATAACTCCCCAGGTGGACACTCTTTTTAAGGTATAAAATGACCCTTTTCCAGTTTAGCTTATGTTGCTTTGGAAGTGGAAGCCACTTTTATTCCAGAGGGAGTGATTAGAGGTGTCTGCAGCATGCATAGACATACCTGAGCTAGCTTTGATCTAGCTAGCTTGAGTAACAATAGCAGTGAAACAGCAGGGTTGGCAACAAGGGCTAGAAGCCAAAGTATGTAACCAAGGTCCTGGACATGTTTGTACTCCAACAGCTAACCTGTGCTGTCGCCCACGCTGCCACAACTTCACTGCTATTGTTTTCAAGCTAGCTAAATCAAAGCTCGCTTGGGTATGTCTATGTTCTGCACTCACAAACCTTATTGCAGTGTAGACATACCCTGCAAAAGTGTCCACATAGGTTAACTACACTGGTATAATTATATAGGTATAACTCTAAAAATCTCCCATGTCGGAAAACCTTAAGGTAATAGGGTTTGGAGTTTAAAATCTGAATCTGGTACTGTGTTGTTTACCGTTCACCAGGCTTATCTCCCAGAAGAGAAGGGAAAATAAATGTTTGTAAAAGTGGAGCCCACTGTCAGCATGCTTCTGCATTTCTGTGCAGCTCACACCGAGTCCCCTCCTCCACCAAGACAGTACAGTCAACAGAAACATACTACTTCAGATTCAGCTCTTAAACAGGAAAATTATCATGGGGTCTGACACTGGACTCACAAGCAAAGGGCTTTGTATGTGGGAGCAGTGGGAGAGCTGGGGAGGATGGACTTTTCACTTCTATGCTAGAAGTAGAGCCTGGGACACCATCCTGACCATGGCCAGCTGATATTTGCTTTGGGAAGGTGTCACTCACCACACTGGCGCCTCCTGCTGGCCGTTTCAGGAATTAGCTCTAGTCAGCAGGTGTGCCCTCCGGTGGGAGTGGTTCTCCCAGCCTCGTCTCCGCCTGCAGACCCACCGCAGTTCCAGTCTCACTGCCTCTGCTTTGTGGCACAGTCCTCCGGCCATGTCACAATCTGGGTTCCCTCATTCTGGGGGACTCCTTCCGCACCAGTCTAGCTGCTCTTTGCAGTGGCTTGGCAGTCCATAGCCTGGCCGCTTCTTCAGTGGCAAGTCGGGGGAGAAAACCTGGCCCGCCCACTACTCTGGGTCCCAGCCCAGGGACTTAGTAAACAACAGCTTCTCACTGCCCCTCCTTTCTTTCTCCACCAGTGTCTCAACCCCCTGGGCCACTTCTCCGCAGCCCCAGCACCTTCAGCTCCTTCGCCCTCTTTCCAGGGCCTTGGGCCTGCAACTCCTAGCAGCCCTGTTGACAGTGCTAGTCTCTGTAGCCCTCTAGCCAGTCCCCTCCCTTGGGCTTCCTGCAGCACAGTCACTTGTTCTGGCCTGCAGCTTCCTTTTATAGGGGCCAACTGGGCCCTGATTGGCTGGTCCAGCCACCGTCCTAACTGGCTACAGCCACTACCCTAATTGGCTGTTTCCTTGCAGCCTTCCAGCCTTTAACCCTATCAGAGCCAGTGCGGAGCAGATGCCCCGTCGCAGAAGGAGCAGTGAACTTGTCTACCTTTACTCATGAGTTTGTGGCCATGTGGATCTGTGTTGTGGGGACACGCAGGCCACATTTACACCTTTGAGCTGAGTTGCAAATCCCCACCTTGGAGAACTCGGATGTGCCAATGTGTTCTGGAATCCTCCTTCCTGGCGTCTCCGCTGCTGCTGGAAAACCACAACTTGTAAGCTGCTTTAAGCCCGTCGTTAGGTGCTTAGGACATTGCACGATTTGACTCACAGAGAAAAGAAATCGCTAATGTCGCAGGAAGAGGAGCGGAAGTGTGCATTAATCCTTGCTGCTGTATTGAGGAGAATGTTGGAGCAAGGAGTGGAGGAAGGAGGATAAAGGGAGCAGTAAGGAGGGAAGCTCAGGTGCAGCTCTGGAACAGGCAGACTGTAGAAGGAAGCAAGTTCCTAGCGGTAGCTGGAAGATGAAGCTAGAGTGCTTTAACTATGAGGAAAAGGAGACGCTTGGATTCATTATAGATGAGGGAGCAAAGTAGATGGAAATGTAGTCAGAGCAAGCAGAGAGCAAGCATTCTTGACCACTGCATTATACAAGCTGGGGAAGGGAGGGATGAGAACAGGGTAGAAAAGAGGAGGCTATGGTTATCAAGGCAAAAAATCATCGCTGTAGAAGTATCCATAATGCTTGGCTGGAGAGGTAGATGGAAACTATCAGAGCAGGTACTAGAGTTTTGGCAGTAGGAATAGAGGAGAGAGGATGAAATTTAGAATTACTTTAAAGAGAAAAGTGACAGTGTCTAATAAGGGTAAGTGTGTAAGAGGAAAAGGAAAGATTACATGGTCATAATTCCACTCAGGGTTCTAGTGGGACCCAGAACCAGAAGAGATAAGCTAGAAGGGTTTGTGTGCCCATTAGAACATAATCCTGGAACTATAGCTTTGTCACTGAAAATTTGCTTTTAGATTCAATTTTTTTATGTACCATCACCACCACCTCTACTGTTAATATTGTGAATGATAACATGGATCTGAAAATAAAATCCAATTTACAGAAAATATATGTGGAACAACAGTAAATTAAAATATATTTTCCTTCACTATACTGTTGTTGATTTATTAACTTTTCCCTCTCCTCATTTGTTGTGAAGTCAAAAGTGCTTGACATTTTGACAGCTGAATGTTATTGTTCTGTGGGGAGAAGCTAGCCAGAAAAAAAAATCATATTCAGCCCTGTCTTTCACTGCCTTTGAATGGCACCCTCCTTTCTCTTTTAGGCCATTGTTATTCCTGTCAGAAGATTCCCATTGCTGACAGATACACTGTCACCCACATAAATTGTGGTGGCCCAGTGAGGTCACATCTGTGAATTCCGAGAAATCTTTTTCCAAATTGCACTTTTCATATACAGCATTAAAACCCTGTACTGGATAATGCACACATTTGTTTGCTTCCAGGAGGGAAACTATGCAACCTTGCAGAATGGAGACTACAAGAGTTAGAATGGGTCCTTTTTATTCTTCACCCAGGGCAGCAATTACAGATATGTAGGTAGAGTACATTGTAGAGTACTCCAGTCAAAAAATGGAAGGCGAGGAGATGATTGATTAATATACATGAAACTGAATGAGGAAACTCCAAATAATTTCTTCTCTTTTCCAATGCCCTTTGTTGAATTTTACATTGAAGCTATAGACAAGTCAGCTAGATTGCTAAAATGTCAGTGTTCCCTCTATCTAGAATTGAAAGACAAGAGACAACAGGTGGATTCGGAGAGGGGGAGTACAAGGAAACAATTTCCTCCAACCCTCCATTACCACTCAGTCTTATCTGAATTGAATTTCAGCAAGCCAGCCCTCATGGAGGTCCCATTCTCAACCGGACACTGCCGCCTCAAGATTCATAATAATGTCATGACATAACTGAGTGTCATTGGCTCACTATACTTCATACTTTAAAGCTACTCTAACCGGGAAGGCATAGAGCTGACGTACCCATCTCTGTTCCACCACTCCTCACAGCCCCTGATGGAGGTGGCTGGGAGGAAGGGAGCAAGGCTAGAGCATTAGAATGCTGCTCTTTTGGGGGCATATCCAGCCAGAATCATCCAGGATCTTGGAGCCACAAATGGATCTTTGTGGTCTCTCCTGCGTAGTTGCTCCCAGTGCACATTGGGAGAAGCAGATGACAGAGCCCAAAGTACCAGGCAATGGAGAATCAGGCCTCATGTTTCTGGTAGATTTTCCTTAGACTGAAGAGTACTGAGGGCTAGTCTACACTACCTGCCCGGATTGGCGGGTAGAAATCAATCTTTCGGGGATCGATTTATCATGTCTATCTAGACGGATAAATCGATCCCCGAATCGACGCGCGTACTCCCACCTCGTCAGGAGGAGTAAGCGCCGTCAACGGGGGAACGGTCGATTTGCCGCCGTCCTCACAGCAGGGTAAGTCGAATAGGATATGTCTAATTCAGCTATGCTATTCGCGTAGCTGATTTTGCGTATCTTAAATCGATTACCCCTCCCCCCCCAGTGTAGACCTAGCCTGAGACTGCTTTAATTTGCTCTGGGAATGAAACTGCCCCCTGGTGTTGGGAGAGCACAAAGGAGTTATAAAGCGAGCTTGCATCCCAGACTCCTTGGATCCTGTGCTGAGCACAGCTCATCTGGAGCTGAGAATCAGGTCCTACGTCCTGTGCTGTTTTGTGAGTAGATGTGCTACTTTGTCTTCTCCTTCTGAGAAATAAGGGTAAATACCCAAGTTAATGCAGTGGGAATTTGTTGAAAGAAAAATGACTGTTTTTAATGTTCCATTTTCAGAAAGGCTTTCTATTAGCATAATCGAAGCAGCATTTCAGAAAATAATGGGATACCATTAGTGTTCATTTGTGATTACAAAGATAAGGAAGAGGCATGCTTGGAATTTATTGTCTTGCAGAAAAATAAAAAAAATGGTTTGTATGAGACACTTGAAGATGATCTTTTGCAGTAGTCACATATACAATTTCAATGAGACATTGTGTCCAACTCTGCCTTTTTTTGTGTAATTTTTTTTAAGTGCAGACTTGTGTGCTGTAGTGCTCAGGTATTTTGTGACATTTGTGCCCTGACACAAGAATATTGGTTTGATGGATGAATACCGGTGGCTGAGTCAGTTTGAAAAGCAAATAAAGGTAATCCTACAATGTTTGTTGGGTTCTTTAGGTTGCTATGGATTGGCTATTTGTAGAGATGAAACATCTGTAGTATAGCTGAAATATCCCTGTTTTCATGGTGAAACAATGGCAGGGTAATGACAAAGTGTAAAAGAGCTTTGGGACCTGATTCTCATCTCACTGGAGTGGTGTGAATTATTAGTAACTCCACAGTTACTACACAGTTACACAGGAGTAAAACTGCTGTAAGATCAGAATCAGGTCTTTAATGTAACAAAATATAAACAATTCAAGTTTACAGGTCAAATTACAGGTAGCAATATCCTGGTAATGTATGTTTTACATTTGGACATTTGCTGCTTCCTTTTTAAAATATACAACCATCCTCCCACTCTGTTAAAATAAAATATGCACATATGCATAATCATGACATGGTGATTCCCTCCATAGTACAAAATACTACAGCTTCTCTTTTGTGATGCTGCTATGAATATATTAATTGTTGGTGTCAATAGATAATATTCCAACCTTAATTTTTGATAAATCCCAACCTAAAAATATTAGTGCTGAATAAGTATAACTTGTTGAACATCTATTTTAAATCATGTTTGTATGCTAGGATTTTATCTGACTGGAATTTACAGACGTAAAAGCAATAGGATGTCTTTGGTGCTCATTGTTTCTGGACCTGAAAACCTGTACATGACATTTGGATTTCTGGTGATGGAAGCAGACTCCCAAGTATTTAAAGAAGCTAAACATTATTCTTTCTTTGAACAGGAATACATGGCTCTCTTGTAGAACCAAGTACCATCTATATATATTAATAATTATTTTGTATTCTAAAGTGATAGATTCAGTTCTCATGCTTGTATAAGATCAGATTTTACAAAGCCTTCTAAAAACTACTCCATTTCCAATTTTATTTTCTTAGATTAATGTTTAATTCCTGTCATACAAGGTGCAAATCAAAGGTTTTACATGGTAGCTAGATGTTGGTAAGCCTTTTTACTAGTGTGACAAAATAGACTTTTAGTTGAATTTGTTCTAATCTTCTTTTCAGTTGAAAGATGTATGAGTGTAATGCAGTCTGGGACTCAGATGATTAAGCTGAAGAGTGGAACAAAAGGGCTAGTACGTCTCTTTTACCTGGATGAACACAGGACTTGCATCAGATGGAGACCGTCCAGAAAAAGTGAAAAGGCTAAAAGTAAAGTCTCTTAATATTTCTTTTAATTGCTTGAACAATTGTGCACTGGAATATGAATTCACATGGTTTATAGAGAAAAACTGTACTTTACAGTGTGTATCTTTCAGTTTATAAACTCTTATTAGTGATACTTGTAAATGTGATATACTTATAAACACTTATTGACCATTTTGCACAATAAATACATTGTGACTGGCACTGTGTTATTGCCAGAAAAAACTAACTTATTTCTGTTAATAGTAGCAATTTAGTAGCATGTTGGCATGCATGCACTGTACAGTACAAAGGCTAGTCTAACCATGTAGTAATATTTTCCAACAAATTACGTTATAGGATAGACCTGGAATAAATTGACCAGGAGGAGAAGACTGTTGGCCTTAGTACATTGTCCTCGTGTGGGAAGATAAGAACCTACAAGTAAATACATCTTCTAAAATAGTCCAGATACTAGCTTAAATCTGTGTAATATCGTATACCCTGATCCAACTCCAGATTTAAAAGAAAAGCTACCAGAAATGTTAAGCTAATTTATGGAAATCCTTATTTTATTAACACATTTAGTGAAAAGGCCACATCACATTTATTTAGAGCCAGATTCCACCTAGACCTTATGCTGGTGCACAGTGTGAATAGAGGGTGTAAGTAGGGTGACCAGATGTCCCGATTTTATAGGGACAGTCCCAATTTTGGGGTCTTTTTCTTATATAGGCTCCTATTACCCCCCCTCTCCCCCCCGATTTTTCACATTTGCTGTCTGGTCACCCTAGGTGTAAGGAGTGTGACGCATGTAAGAGCCAAGCAGATATCCAGTCCCTGCACTCTGTCTGTTTATAAACACTGCTTCAACTGGAGTTTGGAAAAAACATCCTGGAAATATTTCTGCTGGCTTAAGGTTTCATGACAGCTTGCTTGTGGACCAGATTGAATCTGACAGCATCAGGTGACATGCCTACAGCATGTTTTTGCTGTTATGTAAGAACAGATGGGACAAGCGAATTTGGCATTATTGAACCTTAAAGCGCAGTTCTGCCCTGAAAAGTGACTATAAAAATGGTACTGAGGGGTTCCACGTATATTGTCTCTCCTTGAGTGCTATTTAAAATGCACTAAGTTTCCAAGTGAAATTATGTGTCATTTCAATTGCCAGCCCTGCAAATTCAGTTTAAATGGAATGTCAGGCGGGGTTATTCCATTTTGCACATCATCGCCACTAACAACAATTTGGCAGGCTACGTTAAATCAAATACACCCATGTATTCCCATTGTTTTCAGATTATTTTCTTGGTGATACCTATGGGTTTGCCTAGGTGTAAGTAATTGGAATTTAGTGAATTATCTGTTGATGATGCACAAGAAGAAATAGAATCCAGCTTGTGTTCTGTTAACTGTGTTTGCTCTACAGGGCAAGCAGGAGTAAAAACCAATAAAACAACTGATTTTCATCACTCAATGACTATGAATGGGGATGCACAAGGAGCAGATCTGTTGTGTAAAAAGATGCCAATTTTACATAGCCACTTTTCAGTGTAGAACCACACTGTAGGGCTGGGTGACGGCAGCTGAGTACATTTGAAAAAAGATGCTTCAAGTTCCTATGGCAGGGCTTCAGGTGTCTCTAGCAACACTGGAAAATAGCCCTGACTGATCCACACATGGACTGGCATTCATGTTGCCTTCATCCTCCTCTGAGGCATCAGTGAGGTCTTTGGGTGGGAAAGAGCCATGATAAGTAGTTGTACAAATAATATTTTTTAAATGATTTCATAAACATAAAAGCACATACTATTTTAAAATGCCTCCCTAATCCATTTTGTTTCTCTCCTGCTCCAAATTTAAACAAGACCCTTTGTCAATGAGGTATTGTTATAAATATTACAAAAACAGGGACCCAGGTGAAACCAATTGGCTTAGTCTCATTTCAGCTAAGATGGAGGTGTTTGGCAAGGGAAAGTGTTTTTAGGAACTCAGTTGAGGCGATCTTCTCACTTATTCTCAAAATGGTTCTCAGTCAAGGAGTTTTACTGGACTCATTGCTCCCTGCTTCTTGGCTCCCATATAGCAACAGTGGCCAAAAACACCTTCTGTTATCTACAGCTGGTCAAGAGACTGCATCCTTTCCTTTCAAAGGTAGACCTTGTTGTGACACTCAGGACCTTCTTCACCTCAGGGCTATGCTAATTTGCTATGCTTGGGAGTCACTTGGAAGTTTCAGCTAGTACAGAATGTGGCATGCCTGCCTTATGTGAAGGACAGACCGCTTAGACCATATTACATCAGTCTTGTGTGTCATTCATTTGCTGTCAGTTAAAGGTGCTGGCTGCCATCACGAAAGCCATATGTGGTCAATCTCCAGATATCAGCTCTGCCCCTATGCCCCATCATAGCACCTACTTACAGAAGGGACACTTTGCCTATCTGACCCCAAAAGTAGAGCTCACATTAACTGGTGGTAGGATGAGGTCAGTAGTGGAGCTTCAGCTCTGGAATGTGTTCCCGTCAAAAATCTGAACCAGAACCCTTTTGCAGTGTGATGTGTTGTAAATCTTTATGCTCAAGCTTTGTAGGTACAGTTGAGTCCCCTGGCTAGTAGTCTGCCATCCTTAGTCCTTTCAAGGGAGTTAGTTTGGCTGCTGCAATATGCTGAGAAGTGTTCACTTCCCATTTTGGGGTAGGTGATACTTCTGTTGATCTAAGTGATGCAAAGTGCGCTACATAGAGTATGGAGATGGGCATCTTATAAATGTAGGTAATAGTCAATAATATATTTTTTTTAAACCTAGCGCACCAAACTAAGCACTGACTTCACCCTGGGGAGCTCCATTGACCTCCTTGTGCACAGTGTGTAAGTCATTGCTGTATTTTGTCTATAATTTTCCAAGTATTTCAGTTAAAAGGAAACACTGCTTCTTTAATTAAACAGAGAACACAATTCAGGCTGATGTGAAAATGCTGACCCAAATTTACATGAATCATAAATAAACTCATGGGAGCGTGTATGACTTGGTTAGATGACAAAGTACGGCCATCACTATTTTATTTTAATATTACAAGACTCTACAGTCAGTTAGAGAAAGGCAGTCCATTTAAAATGTTGCTCTGTATTCTTTGATCTATCCCTACGTAACAAATATCTGGAATAATGGACTGCCCACACTGTTTGTCCAACTGTATAATTGTAGGGGAGTAGCAGAGTTATGAAGAATGCAGCTGTTCCTTGAAATTGCAAAAATGACCCAGTCATTAAAGTAATAGTACCTGTCAATGTATTGAAAATACCTTTTTATGATTGATTCTTGCATCATTGCTGTACAGATTAGGAGCTGCAGTTGGAGTGTTCAAGTAAGGTGGACAGTGAAGAGCATGGAGTCTGAGTGACAGGGTTTAGATGTCTTAGGTGTTACCTTGGGATGATACTCCCAATCTAGTTTAGTAGAAAGGAACCTGCCTACTTTAAAAGCTTCTTCTCCGGCTGCTCTTCTTTAGGAAGGGCTAGTTACTTTTGAAGCAACCTAGCATTATTAATTTGGATTGTTCTCTGGAAGGATGACAGAGAAAAGCCTGCTTAATTTCTTTGCCAGATACCAAATGAAATCTAGGTCTTTTCTAACTGCTTCGAAGTAAATTTGAACATAGTGGTGTTTTCTGTTTCTATAAATATTATTTATTTTTCAATTATTTCATGACGTTCGTTATTGATTTAAACAATTATCCTGCTCCAACCCTTCTAAACAAAAATAGGGAACCTAAATTGTGCCTACTGGAACTAGTGTTTTACTTAGTAAAAGGTAAGTAATTAGGTCTGGTGTTGCCACTAAGGCTTGATAGTTAGTAAAAAACAGGGAAACATTACAGGTAATAACACATTTGGTGTTTTCATATCAGAGGGCCAGTTTGTGATAGTTAAGTATTGTCCTGTTTCTGGAACTGTGTGAGGCAATACTTCCCCTACAGGAGCACTAGGATATCTCCATGAGCGCTATGCCACTGCTGAGAAGCACAACTGCTTTGATCTCTCTTGGGATGGTATATAGTGCATATCCCTTCTGTGACTGTTCATGTCTGCTGGCTGGTGGAAAACAGTATGGTGGTGGAGGGTGGCAATGCCCCATCTATTCCCTGCCCCTTCTGCAGTGACTTGCACTCCATGGGCATTTCAGGAAATAGATCCTACACTCAGGAGATCGCTGGCACTGTCAGTTTTGCTGTTCAGGAATGCAAGTCAGGGGGAAGCTCCTTGCACACACACCCCTGCACCTGTACAAGGGCAAGCCGGTGACCCAAACTGCCCTTTCAGTGTGAAGGCTTATGACTTTACCTTTATTTAAAAACACTAACTCTGACAAATATAGAAGAATGTGAAAATGCAAAGAAACTGGATGAACATCCAAGCAGCTTAATTTTTCTGTTCCCCTTTTCCTTGCAGTTGTAATTGATTCAATTTACAAAGTGACAGAAGGCCGACAGTCTGAAATATTCCATCGCCATACCGAGGGGAACTTTGACCCAAGTTGCTGCTTTACCATTTACCATGGTAACCACATGGAGTCACTAGACCTGATCACCTCTAATCCAGAGGAGGCTCGCACCTGGATCACAGGACTTAAGTATTTGATGGCTGGAATAAGTGATGAGGATTCTCTTGCTAAACGACAAAGAACTCATGATCAATATCCTTTCAAGGACATTAGCTCTGGCTTTCATTTAGGTATTTCTGGTTTGTTTTATGTGGTTTGGTGTTATGGTTACACTCCACCTCCCACTCGGGACAACTGAAGTTTTGCCATTGATTGCATTGGGAACAAATCAGGTCACTGGTTTGTAACATTATTGTTACAAATTGGGAATATTTTTAAATTTTGCCACTGGCTTTGTACAATTTTTGAAAAGTTTTTCATTTCCTAAAATCAGCAGTTGGAAAACTGATCTTTATTTTCATCTTTGTACAAAGTTAGGGACTGACTGAAACTCTTGAGGCGTTCAACATTATCAGTCTGCATTGAGGGTGCTCAGCACGTCTCAGCAGATGCTCACATCTTACAGGAGTGGAGAGGGTTTCATTTTAGGGGAAAGATCATGTTAACTTTAAATCACAATGAGACATGTAGGAGATTGTGGAGATTGAGGCTACCAGCTGGGGAAGGATGGAGGGAAACGGATGAGGAGTGGAAGAGTCAGTTGTTGATGATAAATCACAGAAAACTGCATTCAAATAACATTAAACCTATAAGATAGAAATATACAGGTGATGGTAAAATTTACATAGTCACAGTGGAGCTGTTTCTAGATGTTTTTGATTAAATGTTTTGGGTTTTCTTGTTAAAAAAGTGACTTCACTGACTAAAAAATGTTTCATTTTCCAAAAATATCTCAAAACAACAAATGTTTGAGGAAAAAAACACAACATTTTAATTTTTTTTTTCATGTGGAAAATGCCTACCTCTTAGTTTTATACTCCCCTCCCCTCCTTTTCCTCTAGAAAAATGGAGGGAAAGTTTTTTAAAATGTTAAAAAGTGAAAGAAAGTAGCCTTCACTTTTAAAAGTACACTTTCTCTAAGTGAGAGAAAATTATGCAAAGTAACACTTGGATTTTTTTTCCAATGGGAAAAAAAATTTAAAAAATTAGATTTTTTTTCTTCTTCACACAGTCTCATTATTTTATTGCGCTATCCCTTTCTCCAAAATGAAAATGTTTTCAAAAATTTGTCAAACAAAAATACAGTCACTTCATTTTGTTTGTTTGTTTTTAATTGGAAACCTCCCCCCCCTCAAACCCTAGTTTTGACCAGCGTTCCTTGTTTGCTTTGCACTTTGTTTATAGGAGTAAGTTGGATAAACAAAGGAAGGACAAAAGGTCCAATCCTGCTTGGCTACTCTTATGAATATTATTATAATTTATTATTTGTGTAGTGCCATTGGTCTCCAAGGCTCGTCACAGACTTGTTGTAAGACAAGGTGCCGGCCTCAGAGAGTTGACAATCTAACGTTGAAAGTAATGCAAGCTGGATTGCTTCAGTGTGACATGCATTTTGCTAGCTCCAGGGCTTTTTGTTTCATATTATTAATTTTTAAATTGGTTATAAAAGAAGATAATGAGGTGGGGCATGAGAGCAGGAGTGCGTGCTAGTGTGAATGTCTAGTAGAAAGAAGTGAGGATGTAGGGTCTGATCCAATGAGAAGACTCCCCTTGACTTCAAAGAGCTTTGAATCAGACTTTTATGTTTTAGACTTAAGCGTTTTCGACTTATGCAGGTATGTAAGCTGTGATCATGATGCCCCCAATTCAGGGAAACACTTAAGAACATGACTAACTTTATGCTTTGAAGCTCGTGCTCTTAATTATGAAGAACCATTTTAGTGATCAGAATGTTATTTATATAAGTCTGTCTCGTGAAACGCTCTTGCCTAGTGCTGCAGTCGAAGAACACATCTGCCTTGTGTATCTGCTAAAGCAGACAGCACTTGCCTCCTGCCTAATACCTAGATTGATGACCAAATTGTGCCTGCTAGGCACTAGACTGTAAGGGCTAGGATGCGCCACACAAGTCTAGAGTAGCACCGAGAGAGGGATTGTGTATCAGGGAGCACCCTCCTTCCCTGAACTCCACAGCGCATATAGATTACATGTGGACATAGGACGGTGCAGCTTATTTCCCCCAAGTATGTCTGACTCCCTCTGTGCTCTGCAGTGACGGTGGGGTGGGATGGGGAGGAAAGGGTGGGAATGAAAGAGAAAGGAAATATATAGAGGGTGAAGGAAACATGATAGAGGGGAGAGGAGACCTAAGGAGATGAGTTTACAGTGATGGCGGAATGGAGAAGAAGCTTTCAGAAGAAGGAAGAATTGAAAATATAAAGGTGAAATAGCAGCATGAAGAAACTAAAGCTTAAACTTAGAGGAGAGAGAGGATGGAAAAACAAGAGCTGTTAATTTTTTAATAACGGTCTTATTGAAATTGCAGTCTTGTAGTTATCTGCTTAGACTAATTTCACTGTGTGTCATCTTTATTCCATGCTCTCGCACTAAATGAATTTTGTCACTGATACACATGTTCATTGAGCAAGACTCCTGGTGGTACACATCATGAGCCAAATACATCCCTGGACTGGCTCCAATGACATCATAATTCTGATCCCAGTTACACCAGTGTAAATCTGGAATAACTCAATGGAAATCAAGAGAGTTACACTAATGTGTACACTAATGCTGTGAGGTCAGCATCTGGTCTATTGACTCCAGAGAAATTACACCAGGGGTGAATTTATCCCAGAGTGTTGAAGTGGACACAGTTTTGATGCAAACTGTGGGCCATATTCTATTACTTTGGGACAAATTTTGCCACCGTTACTTATATTGTGGGACTGATTGGTATATGTCATATTTGGCAAGGCTGGCAGAACCTGGCCCTTTGTAATTCTCCAAGATAAAAACATTCATTTTAAGTAGTTTAACCTTTCCTTAGTATATTTGCACCTGGGTGAAACAGACCTTTGAGGAAGCTGATAAGAATGGAGATGGCTTGTTGAATATTGAAGAGATCCACCAGTTGATGCATAAACTGAATGTCAATCTGCCCCGCAGAAAAGTGCGACAGATGTTCCAGGTCAGTGTACTTTTCACACAGTGCAATATTTTGTTTGTAAATGCATATTGCCTTCTTGGAGAAAAGCTTGAGGTTACTGACAAAAGTGGGTATTTTTAAAGATTAATGAGCAAACAGTTCCATTTCATTGTTGTTATATAAGTGAAGAGGAGGAGAGAACATTGTGCTATGTGATTTCACCCTTTAGCTCTAGCTAGGTTGTTGACATTGGGCAAAAGCCCCCAGGCCAGGAATTTTCACAGCTGATTAATTACAGTCTTGATAGAAAAGTTGTATTATTTTGAGGTACATGTCTCTCACTGTATGCCATTCCATAAGTAGTTTATTTGAAATTAATGGTCCTACTTATGTAGTAAAGTACTTCTGAATGTGAATAGGGGTGGCAGAATGAAGTCTTCAGTTAGGTTTTCAACATTACTCCACCCCCTCGCCTGTCTTCCAAAAAACAATGTCTCATTAACAGTAAGAGAAAACCCGTGTGTAGTGAGTAAGGGGAGCAAGAGGTTGAAAAGGGAGTTGAAAGAGGCAAGGAGGAGGTGGGATCATGATGCAGAGAGAACAGTCTGCCCTATTCTAATGCATGGAGCAGATTGCATTCAACACGCATGCCCAGAGGAGCCCAACCGGAGATTTTGCCTGCCTGAGGCACAATCTCCCCAATGCATAAATCCAAGCACCCAGGGCTGTGGCATAGGTGCCATGATTCATAGATTATAAGGCCAGAAAGGACCATTGTGGTCAGGACTTCCCTGAATTCCTGTTTGAACTAGAGGATTTATCTAGCCCTTAATGAATTAAGTGGCCTCACAAACACCTGTGAGGTAGGTAAATATTATTTGCATTTTACAGACGGACAAAATAAGGTGCTGAGAGGTGAAGTAATTTGCCCAGGGTCAGACAGTGAATCCATCGGACACTAGACTATTAGGGGGCAGCATGGAGCATCCATTGGGAAGCCAGAAATAGAATCCAGGAGTTGGAACTTCTAAGTTCACTGTCCTCTCTTGTAGCCCACAGAATTTCTCTTGGTGCATGTTGCTTGCACTGTATCACTTTTAACTTCATATAGATATACATACCTCATGATGAAGGGCCCAGCACACACAAACTGTAGGAAGAACACACAGTTTGGGGCACCATTTGTTCTCATCATTCTGTACCTAAATTTGCTCTTATCCTAGTGTAAATGCAAAGTGGATCTGCTACCTAATATAGAAGTGCTTGAAATTTTTTTCATAGAAGGAAATGACAATTTTTGCAGAAACTTCTGTTTTTAAATTAAAGTTACCAGAACTGATTTTTTTTTTCCACTCTGAAATTTTCTGAGAATTTATTTACCATTGTTTGACCATCCCTAATATTTACACGATTGGAAATGAAAGATGCTAAAGATGTATTGGGTACAGCAAGAGCAAAACAAAATGCAAAAACCAAAATTATGGGCCAAAATCCAGACCACTGCACAAAACAGAAGTTGTTTAAGATCCTAGAACCCAAAAATGTGCCTGATCTTCTGGGGTACAATCAGCATTGCTCAGCTGTAAGCCTTGGAATGCATAGTACGCTCCATGGCTGTGCAAAGCCTGGGAAACTTATGGCCTAGCTAGCAGCTATAGAGAAAATTTAGACTGAATTGTGCCCCCAAATCATAAATCATCTTTGGGTATGTGTAGACTTTAAAATGACCAAACAAATCCTAATTGTTACCTTGTAAAAATGTAAAAATCATTTCCTTCTCCACTTATGTGCTAAGATCTGAGTTTATGGATTTAGATAGCAGCAACACTAACTCCTAACATAGTGTAATATAGGGATTCTCAAACTTCATTGCTCTGCAACCGCCCTTCTGACAACAAAAATTACTACATGACCCCAGGAGGGGGGGCCGAAGCCTGAGCTTGCCTGAGCACCGCCCCGGGGGGCGGGGGAGGGGGGGAAGCCAAAGCCTGAGCCCCACCACCTTGAGTGCGGAAGGGATCAAAACCGAAGCCCAATGACCTCCGCTCCAGCCAGGGGGCTTGTAACCTGATCCCTGCCATCCAGGGCTGAATCCCTCCAGCTTGGCTTGGGCCCTGAGCAGCAGGACCGGCTTTAGGAAGTGCGGGGCCCAATTCGAACATTTTCGGCAGGGCCCCAGCAGGGATGACTAAAAAAAATAAAACACATAAAAAAACCCCTTTCATTTCTTCCACGTATCATTTACTTTCCATAACTATATAAATAATAACAAAATTATATATTATGTACATTGCTGGCTGGAGGCAGGGCAGAGGCTGACTGGCGGTAGGGTCTGGCTGGAGGCAGGGCAGGGGGTGCAGCAGGGGCTGGCTGCAGGCATGTGGGCAGGGCACGGGGTGTGGGGCTGGCTGCAGACAGGGACTAGCTGCAGGTGGGCAGGGCATGGGGTGCGGGGCTGGCTGCAGGCGGGGCAGGAGAAGTGGGGCTGGCTGGAGACGGGCTGGTGCGGGCAGAGCAGGGGGTGTGGGCTGGAGGCAGGGCAGTGGGTGCAGCAGGGGCTGGCCGCAGGCATGGCGTGCGGGGCTGGCTGGAGACGGGCTGGTGCGGGCAGAGCAGGGGGTGTGGGGCTGGAGGCAGGGCAGGGGGTGCAGCAGGGGCTGGCTGCCACTGCGGGCAGGGCAGGGGGTGCGGTGTGTGGGGCTGGTGCAAGCAGCGGGTGCAGCAGGGGCAGGGCAGGGGCTCCGCTGCTTCTACCGTCCTGGCCCTTTAAATAGCCGAGGGAGCCTTGGGGAAGCAGCGGGGCTCCCGTGGCTATTTAAAGGGCCGGGGCAGTGGAAGCAAGGGGAGCCCCGGGCCCTTTAAATAGCCCCCAGAGCCCCGCAGCCCTACTCCAGGGCTCCAGAAGTGGAGCTCTGGTGGCAATTCAAAGGGCCTGCGGCTCCAGCCCCTGCTGGGAGCCACAGGCCCTTTAAATTGCCCCCTGGGGAAGCTGGCTGCCCTGGTATGGCGTACCGGCGGCAGCAAGGGCGCAGGGCCCTCTTGGGCGCGGGGCCCGATTCAGGGGAATTGCCTGTTGATTCAGGGGAATCGCCTGAATCGGCCTAAAGCCAGCCCTGCTGAGCAGTGGTGAACTGGAGCTGGTTCGCACCGGTTAGCACAAACCGATTGTTAAATTTAGAAGCCGGTGTAGAACCGGTTGTTAAAGGGGTGAGCAAACTCCGGCCCGTGGAACCATCCTGTCTGGCCTGCCTGAACTTCTGGCTGGGGAGGCTCCCCGGCCCCTCCCCTGCCTTCCCCCCTCTCGCAGAGGCTCAGCATGCCGTGCCACTGGCGCCAGCGCTCTGGACGCTCCTGGGCAGCTCTGCAGCTCCTGCCACTTTGAGCGCCATGGTAAAGGGGTGCGGCTGCGAGCTCCAGCGGGCCGTGTGGCATCCATACACGCTGCCCTGAGCAGCATGGTAAGGGGACCAGGCTGGGGCTGGGAGGAGGGGTTGGATAAGGGGCAGGGAGCGGTTGGAGGTGGTAGAGGTTTTGGGAGGGCGGTCGGGATGGGGAACGGGGGTGGGGTTGGGTAAGGGGTGGGGTTCTGGGGGGCAGTTAGGGTGGCGGAGTCTAGGGAGGGGGTAGTCAGGAGACAAGGAGCGGGGGATGTTGATGGGTTGCAGGTTCTGAGGGGGGCAGTCGGGGGCAGGACGTGGGTGGGGGTCAGATGGGGGGGGACAGGCTGTTTTGGGAGACACAGCCTTCCCTACCCAGCCCCCGGTACAATTTTGCAACCCCAATGTTCAGGGCCGGCTTTAGGAATTGCAGGGCCCGATTCGAACAGTTTCGATGGGGCCCCGGCAGGGATGACTGAAAAAAAAAAGATGTGGGGCTTGTACTCACCGGGTGGCGCTCTGAGTCTTCAGCGGCACTTCGGCGGCGGGTCCTTCACTCGCTCCGGGTCCTCAGCAGCACTGAAGGACCTGCCACCGAAGTGCCACCGAAGACCTGGAGTGAGTGACGGACCCACCGCCGAAGTGCCGCTCAAGACCCGGTAGGGAACCGATTGTTAAGATTTTGGCAGCTCATCACTGGCCCTGAGCCCCAGCAAGTCTAAGCCAGCCCTGGCAATGCCATTAAAATGGGGTTGTGACCCACTTTGGAGTCCCGACCCACAGTTTGAGAACCACTGGTGTAATGAATGCAGCTCCCTGTGATTCCTTAGGTTTTACTAATGCTGCAGCTGCAAGAGAAACAGAGAATTGTGAAGACACGTATTGACAGGCAAAAGCCTTTTAGTTCCATTTCAAATGGAAAAGAAATATCTAGGGATGTAACATAATCTCATTAACAGGCAACCTTTTTATAACCCAGAGCCATCTATTATTTTGATTTCAAAAACAGGTTGAATTTTTTTCCCTTTGTTGCTGCCAGCCTATATCTGGGTTCATATCATAGACCTTGCAGAAATGGTTAGAACCCTTAGTGTTGATGAAAGAATGAAGTTTTGAAAGATTATCCTGTTATTAGACTGGCTTGGGGACCAGGCATATAGCCCTTATTTCTCAAATCATCCTTATTCATGCAAGGGGTCCAGTGGGCTTCCAGTATCACCAGATTTATACATGATAAAGGATAGACACTGTGCCAAATTCTCAGTCCTGAATCAGGCAGCTTTGTGCTGTTCAGGTGATCCGAAGCAGCTAGAAATCTGTCCTAAATGATTCCTCCTGACAGAGTTGGGCTCTGTGCCGCCTGTTCCCAGTTTTCACTTGCACCACTGAAGATGTGCACCTTTGTTTTGATTATGTAGACTTAAATAGTAAAACTATGCCGGACAGATAAGCTGCTACCCAGAATCCAGGAAATATTAGAGGTATGTGATCCAGGTAAATCTTGCCACGAGGCATTCATGAGTGAGGACACCAGAAGCTGACTACAGGGAATTGACTGATAGCCTGACTAGAAGATTTCAAATTTGCCATCAGACATAGGTCTGGGAAAGTTAACCCCAGTACAGTTTCCTTTTCCCAGCACCACTGAATATGGAGGATTATATATTGCAGAGCAAAAGCATCCAGGAGACAACTGGTCTGTAAGGAAAGAGTGGTGTCGAGCCACGGAATTCCGAGGCTGTATTTTTAATGCTGATGTTTACTTATAAAGAGTACAGTGTTATTCATAGCCTAGAAATGTGTTTAAAACAAATGGTAAATTGAATGCTTTGTTCAAAGGGAAAGTGAAAATGGAAGGTGTAGTTCCAAACTGGATGACTGGGGGTGCTGTTCTCTGTAGTTCCAGGCTGGCTGATCAAGCAGCTTCACTCTGGCAAGTATGAGAGTGGGTGGAGGAAGGAAAAGCTGACCCCAGAATAAAAAGGATCGGCAGTGAGGTTAGAGTTGCCAACCCTCCAGGATTGTCCTGGAGTTTCCAGGAATTAAAGATTAATATTCAATTAAATATTATGTCATGTGATAACCTCCAGGAATATGTCCAGCCAGAATTTGCAACCCTAGGTGAGATGCAGGCTGTAGTGAGAATTTGTGTTCTCATTTTATTGGGTAAACTGTTGGACAGAGAAACCCATCCCGAGGGAATTCAGGGCAAATCAACATTGGGAAGAGCTCTTTACAGAAAGGAGAGTCCTGTGCAGAGAAGTTAAGGCGGCACTTTCTTTAATAGGACTCTGCCTGGCTGCAGACATCTTCATTTGCAGATCTTGATGCAGGATCAGGGCATAAGGCCTTGGTTAACTGAAATGTAAAGAAAGTGCATAAAGAAAACCAATATGCACTGCTGTGAATGAGAGGTGTTATTCATGGATACACATAGGACACTGAACCATCTATAATGTTAAAACTTCCTTTCACCTTTTCTTCCTTGAGCTGCTTACAATCTAAAACTCAGCAGGGAAAAGCCTTTCTTGAGTTTGGGTTACTGTAGAGACCTACATCAAAGACAAAATAAATGATAAAACTGCTGTCAAATGTTTTGTAAATCCAAAGCAAATCCTCTTAGGCAGATGCTCAACGTAAAAAGCAGTAATAACATACAGTAAGTACTGTTTTCTTCTCTAACAATAGCTCTGAGGACAAACTAAAACAGCAATCAAGACTGTGGAGATATTTTTCTGCGTGAAACGCTGCTTTATTGCAGACTTAATCCTGTTCACGTACACTTTGCTGGCAATGGGATTAAATGATTATTGTAATTTATCATGTTGACATCCATTTAGCATTGTAATATTATACAGAACATTTATAAATGTCAGATTCTACCTTTCGATGAAGTCAGTGGGTGAGATTCTGATGCTATCCAGTGTGACTCCATTGAATCAATAGATCACTCTAGATTTACACCAGAGTAATCTGGCCCAATGTGAGTCCTTCTCATGAAATAACTTAATACAATGAAATCTAAAGACAGAATTTACCTTTTCACTGAGATTTTGTCGTTTTACTTTAACAATTGAATTTCTGCCAAAAAATCCAATAAGAATCCTTTTAATTTTGTTGTAACATTAGAAAGTGCTTGCTAATGCTGTTGAGGATGAGTGGAGCCATGTGGCTTGAAGTGTATTGAAAGTGTATCTTCTCTTATACGGATGTTCTATTCTGCTTCATTCCCTGAATTCATCATACACCTACCCAACACACTTACTTGCATGTTCTTGCTCCTCAGGAAGCTGACACAGATGAGAATCAGGGAACCCTAACATTTGAAGAATTCTCTGTGTTTTACAAGATGATGTCATTACGACGCGATCTCTACTTGTTGCTTTTGAGCTACAGCGATAAGAAAGATCATCTCACTGTTGAAGAATTTGCTCAGTTTCTGAAGATGGAACAAAAGGTACGAGAATAATAAATGTAACTGATGGTCTTGTATTAACACACAACAAAAGTGTGCGACCAACCTTAGCTCTTACTTTGTCTAGGCTGTAAACACTAGCGAATGCTGAAAATGAAAGATTTGTAATGGAGATGCTGAGACAAAATGAATCTGATTAAATACTGTAGTACAATCAAATGCTTCTGGAAAGCAGGAGCTTTTTGATCCTCTAGGTGGAAAAAGTGGCATATTAGGTAAATATCCACACTGACTTCCAGATAACAAGTTTACACTTAATGTTAGTAATCCAACAAGCAATGTATTTTAGTGCTGTAATGTTGTATCTTATAACTTTTCTTGCCTTTAGGAAGTTTGTTTATATTGAAAGGAGAGTGCAATATGAGTAAGGGTGGCAGAATATGACCTTTAATAAATAAAAGGTTTGAAAAGCATGTTAGAAAGTGAGTGAGGATAATACAAATTACATTCTAAAGTAGAAACAATTACTTGGTTTTTAACAAAATAAAGTAGGATGAGGAAAAAGCTGAAGTCTGTGACTTTCCACATTTGATTTGCCTGTCTAGTTTTAGTTCAATAATTTGTGTTAAAATGAGTTTTTGATGCAACATCTTTTAATTTAAACTTAATTAAATTCCATACGTTTCTTTAATTTTATCCTCAACCTAGGAGCCTCTAGGTCACTTTCAAAACATAAATAACAGCTACTATTCCTTTAAAAAGCAGGACTTAAGTATTGACAAATTGATAAAAAAAATTACAAAGTTCAAGCTACTTGTACAGGAGGTTAATAAAGTGGACTCACTTAAAGCTATCACTACTGACAATTGATTAGTGTTTTCTTTATTGTGGTTTAAATATAATCTTTTGTTCATCCCTAAAGTGAAGTGATGAGCAATATATCAGTATTAATATTATTGGAGTATTACATTATGACAATCTCCTGTTTTGAATGCTGACTTGACTATGTGAGAGTGGGGTTAGGCAGTGTGCCTAGAAATATAAATCTTTATAACAACTTTTTCTGTTAAAAATCCATGTTCTTTGTACAGGGCTTCTTTTTTTAAAAGATTTTTGAAGAGATGTCCACAGTTTTGAGAGATTTGGTTTGGTACTTACAAGGCTTTTTTTTGTCTGTAAATTTTACTTTAGTACTCAGCAGTTCTCTTCGTGTAACAGGCTATGTTTTCATTGCCTTTACCAGGTAGGGCACTGGTATCTTTTTATTTAAAAAAATATTAGAGATAAGCTATAAAACATGTACAGATCTCTGTATTTGAGCTCTTTAGGTCAGAGACTGCCAGATTGTTTGAATGTAGGCACCGAAATCCACATTTAGTTATTTAGTTAAAAGGCGGCTTGATTGTCAGAGTTGCTGAGTACCAGCAACTCAGAGTGAAGACTATAAGGGCTACAGGTTCTGAGCACCTCTGAAAATCAGGTTACTTTTACTCACATGTTTAAATATGGATAGATTGTAAGCTCTCTGGGACAAGGGCTGTCTTTTAGTTCTTTGTTTGCACAGCATCTAGCACAGTGAGGTCCTAATCCATGTCTAGGAGTCCTAAGGACTACAATCATACATATAATAAGATGTTTGTGTATGAAAGTTATCTTTAGTGTGTGGACAGCACCCTAGCATGTTGTGGGCAATGCCAGAATACAAATAAATAATAATAGTGTCCTTTGTAGACAAGAACCACTAGAGGGCAACATAATCACAGGTAGTAATACGTAGAGATAATTTAAAAAAATGTATTTTGTCAGGAAGTTAACATTTTTTTTTTTTGGTGTGTTCTAAATTTCCCAGAAATTGTTTTTGTTTTTTTCAGGGAAGAAAACAAGCCACAAAATTTCATTAAACATAAAAAAAAATTCCTGAAAAATATCAAATATTTCTACTGAAAACTTCTTCTTTCTCTCAAAACTAGAAAATTTCAATAAAATATTTTTAAATTTTAGCTACAATCTTTTTTTGCCAAGAAATATTTTGATGAAGAATTTTGAGTGACTTTAATATGGCTTATGCGGAAGTGATGGTTGAAGTTAGTTGTCTCTTTGTTACTAAAGAGCATGTGTTTACCAAAGAGCCCAATTTGTGACTTTCATAACCTGCCGCAGGCGGCGCAGGCCCACTGCTGCTGACAGAGGCCAATCATGCTGGGTTTGACTGCTGTTGTGGTTGTGCTTTATTCACTATAATACCAGTGTTTGTACACAGTCTGCTTCACTTTGTCATTATTTTTTCATGCCCAGTTAGTTTGATTTGCAGTTATAACATGCTAGGCCTCTGTCTCACTATTACACAACTGAAGAGATTCTTGGGGGTGGATAGCAGAACAGACTTCATTTAAAAAAAAATCCCCACCTGGGATAAGTATGTGTCCTCTGTTTACTTGACATTTTGTAGTGATTATTTGTGTTGCTTAATTGTAAGGTATATCCTTTGCTTGATTTAATCTAGAGTTTTGATTCTGCATTCTGAGAATTAGTTCTCGAGAGAAAGCAAAGTCTACCTCATCACTACTCATTTGAAACAAACCCACCAGCTGGTATCCTGGTACTAGGATGGACACTCTTGGCATTGCATTCCTTTCCCCAACTTCTTTGCTCCCCTACTGCCCTTCCTGTTATCTTATTCCCTCTTCCCTCTGAGGAGCTTATTGATGAGTGATGGGAATGTTACATGAGAGAGCTCTCCCTGATCTCCACGTGCCCCTTTTCGGTCATCCTACATCTCATCACTAAGGCTACATTTTAGTCCAGGGTATTTTTAGTAAAAGTCATGGACAGGTCATGGGCAGTAAACAAAAATTCCTGGCCCGTGACCTGTCCTGACTAAAACTTGGGGGTGGCCCTGGGGGTGCTACGGGTGCTCGGGGGTGTGTACGCCATGGGTGCTGGCGGGGGAGGGGTTGGTGGGGCTGAGGCCGGTTACCTACCCAGCTCCTGGGAAGCAGCGACCTCCAGCTTCTAGCTCTACGTGCTGTCTCCGCTCCTCCCCAAGCCTCGGTTCTGCAGCTCCCATTGGCTGGGAAGCGTGGCCAATGGGAGCTGCGGGCGAAGGCAGCAAGTGGAGCTAGGAGCTGAGGAAGGGGAGTTCCTATCGCCCTTCCAGGGAGCCCCCGCCCCCCCACCCCCGGTAAGCACCACCTTGCACCCCAATCTCCAGCCCTGAGTCCCCCTACACCCAAACTCCTGCAACTGGGGGGTTGCGGGGTCTGAGACTGCCCCAGTAACAGCAGGTGCGACTGGCCCAAGGGCTGCCCGAGCTGCTCAGGCGGCTCCCGGGCCAGCCGCATTAGCTGCTGCAGAAGTCATGGAAGGTCACAGAATCCGTGACCTCCGTGACAAACATGGAGCCTTACTCATCACTCTACTGCTGCTTTGCTAACATCTGATTGTTGGATGGTGGAGTTTACTAACATCCTTCCCAGAGGGACTGTGACATCCTCCTTCCACTCTCTCCTCTGCAAGCCAGGTGATAGTGTCGCCAGTTTGTGACATTTTATTTTAGGCCAACAGATGACTTGTTCACATACTCAAAACCAACATCTTGCTGAACTGTAGAGGGTTGTTTTTTGAAAGAAAGATGCCTGCATCAAAATCAGTCTTTCATCAGCAGCGTATAAATCCCTACATTCAAAAGATTTAAGTTCCAGTATTAATTAGCCATATTCAGTAACTGATGAATCTGTGACGAGTTGGATCACAGAAACCACCCTGGGAGCTGCCACCCGATGTGCAAAGACTACCTCTGCTCCTGTTTTCCCTGCCAGCTCAGGACTCCAGCACCCTGTCTTGCTGAGCCAGACACTCCCGTCTGCCCCAACACAGACCCAGGGTCTGAATCACTTGCCCCAAAGCTGCAAGTTTACCTGGAAACAGTTCACAGAAGTTTGCTTGTCTTTAGCACTCAGATGCCCAACTCCCAATGGGGTCTAAACCCAAATAAATCCGTTTTACTCTGTATAAATCTTATGCAGAGTAAACTCATAAATTGTTTGCCCTCTATAACACTGATAGAGAGATATGCACAGTTGTTTGCTCCCCCCAGGTATTAATACATACTCTGAGTAAATTACTAAATAAAAAGTGATTTTATTAAATACAGAAAATAGGATTTAAGTGGTTCTAAGTAGTAACAGACAGAACAAAGCAAGTCACCAAGCAAAATAAAATAAAATGCGCAAATCTATGTCTAATCAAACTAAATACAGATAATCTCACCCTCAGAGATGCTTCAGTAAGTTTTTCTCAGACTGGACACCTTCCCAGGCCTGGGCACAATTCTTTCCCCTGGTACAGCTCTTGTTGCAGCTCAGGTGATAGCTAGGGGATTCTTCATGATGGCTCCTCTCCCTCTGTTCTCGTCCACTCCTTTATATATCTTTTGCATAAGGCGGGAACCCTTTGTCCCTCTGGGTTTCCACCCCCCCTCACTGGAAAAGCACCAGGTTAAAGATGGATTCCAGTTCAGGTGACATGATCACATGTCCCTGCAAGACTTCATTGCCCACTTGTCAGCACACACATATACAGGAAGACTAACAAGTAAACATAAAAAGAAGAACAGGAGTACTTGTGGCACCTTAGAGACTAACAAATTTATTAGAGCATAAGCTTTCGTGGACTACAGCCCACTTCTTTGGATGCATATAGAATGGAACATATATTGAGGATATATATATACACACATACAGAGAGCATAAACAGGTGGGAGTTGTCTTACCAACTCTGAGAGGCCAATTAATTAAGAGAAAAAAAACTTTTGAAGTGATAATCAAGATAGCCCAGTACAGACAGTTTGATAAGAAGTGTGAGCATACTTACAAGGGGAGATAGAATCAATGTTTGTAATGGCTCAGCCATTCCCAGTCCTTATTCAAACCGGAGTTGATTGTGTCTAGTTTGCATATCAATTCTAGCTCAGCAGTCTCTCGTTGGAGTCTGTTTTTGAAGTTTTTCTGTTGTAATATAGCCACCCGCAGGTCTGTCATTGAATGACCAGACAGGTTAAAGTGTTCTCCCACTGGTTTTTGAGTATTTTGATTCCTGATGTCAGATTTGTGTCCATTAATTCTTTTGCGTAGAAACTGTCCAGTTTGGCCAATGTACATGGCAGAGGGGCATTGCTGGCACATGATGGCATATATCACTTTGGTAGATGTGCAGGTGAACGAGCCCCTGATGGTATGGCTGATGTGATTAGGTCCTATGATGATGTCACTTGAATAGATATGTGGACAGAGTTGGCATCAGGGTTTGTTACAAGAATAGGTTCCTGGGTTAGTGGTTTTGTTCAGTGATGTGTGGTTGCTGGTGAGTATTTGCTTTAGGTTGGGGGATTGTCTGTAAGCGAGGACAGGTCTGTCTCCCAAGATCTGTGAGAGTAAAGGATCATCTTTCAGGATAGATTGTAGATCTCTGATGATGCGCTGGAGAGGTTTTAGTTGGGGGCTGAAGGTGACAGCTAGTGGTGTTCTGTTATTTTCTTTGTTGGGCCTGTCTTGTAGGAGGTGACTTCTGGGTACTCGTCTGGCTCTGTCAATCTGTTTTTTCACTTCAGCAGGTGGGTATTGTAGTTTTAAGAATGCTTGATAGAGATCTTGTAGGTGCTTGTCTCTATCCGAGGGATTGGAGCAAATGCGGTTATATCTTAGAGCTTGGCTGTAGTCAATGGATCGTGTGGTGTGTCTTGGATGGAAGCTGGAGGCATGTAGGTAAGTGTAGCGGTCAGTAGGTTTCCGGTATAGGGTGGTATTTATGTGACCATCGCTTATTAGCACAGTAGTGTCCAGGAAATGGACCGCTTGTGTGGATTGATCTAGGCTGAGGTTGATGGTGGGATGGAAATTATTGAAATCATGGTGAAATTCCTCAAGGGCTTCTTTTCCATGGGTCCAGATGATGAAGATGTCATCAATGTAGCGCAAGTAGACTAGGGGCGTTAGGGGACGAGAGCTAAGGAAGCATTGTTCTAAGTCAGCCATAAAAATGTTGGCATATTGTGGGGCCATGCGGGTACCCATAGCAGTGCCGCTGACTTGAAGGTATATATTGTCCCCAAATGTGAAATAGTTGTGGGTGAGGACAAAATCACAAAGTTCAGCCACCAGGTTAGCTGTGACATTATCAGGGATACTGTTCCTGATAGCTTGTAGTCCATCTTTGTGTGGAATATTGGTGTAGAGGGTGTAAACATAGCCATCTGCAGACAATGGTCCTTATTAATGGGAGTCATCAAGATTCCAAACCATCATTAATGGCCCACACTTTACATAATTACAATAGGCCCTCAGAGTTATATTTTATATTTCCATTTTTTGATACAAGAGTGGTACATTTATACAAATGGGATGATCACACTCAGTAGATTATAAGCTTTGTAATGATACCTTACAAGAGACCTTTTGCATGAAGCATATTCCAGTTACATTATATTCACTTATATTTTTATAAAACCATGTAGACTGCACAACGTCACAGTATCCATATATGCTTATATTCAAACATTACCATTCACGTAGAAGGCATTTTACAATTTAATGAAAGTGAATTTTAATTAGAATTGAGAGTCTGTATCATCTCTCTCAAGTTAAAGTTAAAAGAGCACAAGTGAAGGGATTCCTGTCCCTTAACAGCTGTAGCCTTTGCCTAGATTAGACATTTTCATTCCTACTCCACATGCAAACACTGCCACACAGACATCAAGGAGCCTGTGGAAATGATGAAAAAGGTAATTCTCAACAGCTTGTGATGAAAGAAGGCTCTACTAGGAATAGCCTTTACAATCAAAGAGCAACTTCTACTTGAGCTTGGATAATCAGTTATTTTCTCCAATGAAGTGTTCTCATTTCTATTATCCTGTGTAATTCTAGTAGGCATCTCATGATGCAGGTTTAGCTTAGAGTTATAAATAAAATTTTCTAAGAAGCAAACTGAGCCATCCCCTGTGCTCTCTCTAACATTTGGAGGGAGAGAGGTATGAGCTGACAAACATTTCTGTCCTATGATTACAGCGTATAGTTATTTCAGTATACTAGCAATGTTCGGTATTTGTATTGAGGTTTGGTTGAAAGCTTTAGTCCATAAGAACCTGCATGCCATCCACTAATGTCATGTTTCTTTCCACTAGCTGAGAGCAGCAGTTCTCAGCTTATGGGTCACAGCCTCCAAGATGCTCACCAGTTGTTGTCTTCGTGGGTCACACTCCATTTCCCATTCTTTGTCTTCCACAGAAAAGAAATTGCTCAGTCATGTGCAGCCGGTCTCTCTCAGACATGAGGAGCACTGCAAACAAATGTACCCAGTGCTCACCCTGCTTCCTCTGAAGCACTGAAAACCCTGAGCAATCTTTAGGAATGCTGTTCTAAGGATTCTGTAATGCAGCTGAGAAGGACCAATTGTGAGGGGTTGGGCTGAGAGGGGCAGGATGGTCATATTATGACAAAGTTATTAACTTCATCTTAAAATCTTGGAGCTGTTGTTCAAAACCTGTTAAACTTCCTTCTCTACAGACATCTTGGCATGAAAATTTAAGTGAAAATTCTTAGAAATACCAAATCTTCTACTTTTTAGCATTAAAAGTCATGGTAAGGAAGAGCCACTAAACCAGATGCTACTTCTGGTGCATAACTCTCAAAAACACTGGCCAATTATTCTATTTAACCAAGAAAATTCAGTGCCTGTAGAGTGCTGAGATTTTATTTCACCTTCTTGGCAAATTATATTTTTAAGACCCTGAGAAAAAACAGACACTAACATCAAAACTAATCTCATTAACTCAGAACAGAGATTATAACAACAGTGCAAGGTTGGGTCAACTGAATTCTCAGGATTAACCTTTGTGTCGTCATGCCTACTATCTCAGACATTTCAGTTTTTGTATTTTACATGTAAGACTCTTTATAGGTAGAACCATCAGTGCATTTAGGGTAATTTTAAAATATTTATCAAGACAAGTGCCTTGAGAATAGCCATCAAAATCTTACTCTTCTTGTGTTATAGTACTTAGAGCTAATCCAATATATTAAAAATGCAGCACTATAGAAACACAATCTTTGATACGTAGCGATTCTGAAATTATTCTAGTCACATAACTAAGAAAAAACAGCAAGAGAGATAGCAAATGAAAGTTTATGCATCTCTCAGTATAGAATGTAATCAGCTGATAATATAAGTGTTTCCATCTCTGCTTATTAAAAGATGAAGAAAAAAACCTCTACAAACCTCTACTACAACCCCAGTTTTTAACATGCTTGGCAATCTGCTCACCCTGGCTTTTTAAAATTTAAATGTTCTTAGATGTGATGTGTGAAGCAGTGTGCTAATAAAGTAATCCTATTACAGTGGAGCTGATTTATAAAGGCTCTGTTAAGGGAAAAAATCAAATGTAATAGATTAAGATTTTCTACTGTATGAACCAAAAAATAAAGAAAAGTATAATACCAAAGGAGAGATGAATGCTGAATAACAAGTGTGGATTTGGATAAACATTTGCCAGTTGGATTCATTTTGTAACTGATCTAGCTGTACAACCTGCATTACGCACCCCAGTAAAGCAAAGGTAAATGTGCCTGCTTCCTCTAGGGTACTGAGTGCTCACTCAAAACTGGCAGAGGCAAAGGAAAAGACACAGGAATGTTGAAACCCTGCTAATGGTGTAGAAGGCACCTATGTGCAGAGGGGCACTGAATAGACTTTAGGCACATGGTCAGACAGCCTCAGTCTTCTGCGCAACCTGATAAATTTCTCATCTACACAGATGATGATGATGATGATGATGATGGTTGAGAAAGAGAATTTCAGCAGAAGTCTCCCTCACTTTAATAATTTGACATTCTGGTTGTGTTTTCTGCTTCAGTTTTTGCATATATTTTGCTTGATATTAGTTTGGGTCTGTCCATTTTGTCTGACTCTCTTGTCCATTTAGACTGTAAACTCTTCAGGGCAGGGACTGTCTTTTACACTGGGTTTGAACAGCACCTGGCACAATGGGGCCACACTTCTGATTGTATTATGGTAGCATCTAGCAGTCCCAAACAATGGTCCCCATTAAGGAAAATGTTATTCACAATAACACATAAGCATAGGCTTAAATCCCATAGCAATCAATAGAACTCAAGTGTATGCTTAAGCATTGTCATGCGTATGAACTTAAGCACATACTTAAGTGCTTTCTTGAATTGGAGCCAATACTGGCAAATAGGGACATTACTAGTCACATATGGTACTCTGGATGGTCTAGCTGTGCTTTTAGGCTTAGAACAGTTTGCCACAAATGGTCCTTAGAAGAAGTGTCTTATAGCCTTATTGACAAAGGTATGCATCATGCATTAATGGTGTGAACATTTTACCATCCATTTTTACCACAGGTTTATCACATATCATGTGAAACAATGGGTGGTGCAGAATAACCCTGGATAACTTCTGCTTTTGGAGATGTTTGCAAAACCATCGCAGCCATGAAATCTGTAAAAATCCAGGAGGACCAGGAACATTTGCTAACCTTTATAAGTGGGGATGTGATACACTGACTCACCCTCTAATTTCTATGCAATACCTGGGAGTCAGAAGTAGTATCGTAATAGCTAAAAGAGAGACCAATATCATTAGTATCTGAGGGGAAGAGCTCAAAGTGACTGTAGTATCTCTTCAGTGTTATAGATACATAAAGAGAGCATAGACCAGTGGTGGGCAACCTGCGGCCCATGGACTGCACATGGCCTGTCAGCTCCCATTGGTCGGAATGGTGAACCACGGCCACTGGGAGCTGCGGGCGGCCATGCCTGCGGGCGGTAAATGTAAACAAACTGTCTCACGGCCTGCCAGCGGATTACCCTGATGGGTTGCATGCAGCCCGGAGGCTGTAGGTTGCCCACCACTGGCATAGACCATCTACATTCAAAAAATCACAAAGTAGGTTTCAATCACAATAGGGCACTATTAACATGACCTTATCTACTCCAAAATTGCAGGGAAGACCGAGGGACAATGTGTAGATGTTTACATAGATTGTATCAACCTGGCAGAAGCTCTTGATAAAGTGAGCTATCCTGGTTTATGAAGACATTTGAGAAGATCTGGATGACCAGTTTGCCAAACTTTTCCAACGTCCTCATGCTGGAATGACATCAGATCCTTTTGGCTTTATGGACTGTGTTGTCAGGGGAGACCTCATTGTACCATTGTTATTTGGACTTTAAAAAAAAACAAATAGCAGTGTAAGATGAAATGATTCCTGGTGCAGAGTAAAGATCAAATTCTGCCAGGAAAACTTTTATGCAGTTGCATTTGTGTGCATTAAAAAGTTGCCAGAAAACCTCATTAGAGAACTTCTTTTTGTGGCTGAGTGAACACGTGTAAACCTCTGAGAGACAGGCCTGCAGATAATGGCATCTCATTTTGCTTGACAATTTGCATTTCAATAGCCAAGGTTCTTTTCAAATGAGATCCAAAGAAACAGCGTCAAAGCAACATCAGGATTAATCTCTCTCTCTGTGTATCACTAGAATCTCAACATCCTTAGGTACCTGCTGTAACTGCAGTACCTTCCTGACTGAACAGAAAGTACTTTAATATTACAGTCATTGATGAAGTGGCAAATATTGACGGTGATTCTTCTCTCACTTCAGTCACGGGAGTAACTTTATGGCAGTTAATGGATTTTCCTAGCATAAAGTTGCTGTAACTGACAGCAGAAACATCAGATGTGGCTTCTCTCTGGTCCTGATCCTGTAAAGACTTATGCACATGCTTATGTTTATGCACTGTGGGTAACTCCTTGACGGGGACTGCTCACAGTGCAGAGTGTTAAGCATATGAGTAAATCTTTCCAGGATTAGGGCCTGGGAGTGTTCTAATATATGAGAATGTTAAGTCACCATTACAAGAGGCAATGAGACATCATTGCCCTCTACTAGATGGAATATCAGACCTGCCCATTTGCGTGTGCAGCCCAGCAATATTTCAGGTTCCGTTACTGCTACAGACATGAATGTTTCCCAAGTTACTGCTAGTTTTAAATAGTGCACATAGGTCTGGGGATAGTAGATGAGACTCTGTCCCTTCCTCTCAGTTGGTGACATTTTTTGAACTTCTCACTAGCTAGGATAATTCACTTCTATCCATATTGAGTTGGTGTCCCTAACCTCTGTTTGCCAGAAGCTGGGAATGGGAGACAGGGAATGGATCACTTGATGATTACCTGTTCTGTTCATTCCCACTGGGACATCTGGCATTGGCCACTGTCAGAAGACAGAATACTGGGCTAGATGGACCTTTGGTTTGACCCAGTATGGCCGATCTTATGTTATATCTACTAATATCACTATCTATTTTCCTCCCATTATGAGGCTTACAGGCACTGTTTGCACATTAAGATTTCCCCTCCCCCCTCCGCTTTCTTTCACATTTTGACCCTATGCTGTATGGTGCTGAGTGCTTTTGAGAAGTGGTCATGGGAGTCAGGGCCTTCACCATCTCTTGGGAGATGCTCAGCACCTGGCAGAATTAGGCTCTTAAAGAGCTCCACTCAAGGATCTCAACCTTCCTCAAAAGATCTCCACAAAGGTGAGTGTTGGTACTTGGGCCTGTTTACCTACAGACAATGGTAGGGAGGATGAAAAGCAAATCAAGGCTATAGAAGTAGTAAAGTCACTGGAAATGCCAGCCAAAAGAAAGTAAATTCCTCCAGACAATGAGAAGGAAGAGCAACAAGTCACCAAGGGAACATTTCTTTGAATCTGAACCGTGAATAGCAAATAACTTACAACACTGAGCAATCTGCCTTGTTGCCTTTGCCTGAAGCAATAATATTTAATACAGACTAGGTACAATTTGAGAAAGAAAACATCAATCTTCCTGGAATCTTTTGCTTGAAGTATGATTGATGTCTTAATTTGAAGTTTGTGCAAAGCCAGTGTTTGAACCAACTTTGGTGAAGAATGAGAAGCTTTATGGAAATATTATAGTATCATTTTTGTGGAAAAAATATGCCTAACCTAACCATTTTTTCACTTCCCTTCTGTTAAGTTTAGGGTATGAAAAAAGCTACTCGTCATTATAGAAAAGAGATAACTAGGAAAAAATCCTGACAAAACTCCCGCTGACTTCAGTGGGGCCAGACTTTTATCTCTGGACCAGATTCTTCTGTCACATCTCCTGTGTATCACAAGTAACTGTTGAAAGCAGTGAAGTTAATTGTCGAAAACAGGTCTGCGGAAAAATCAGATTTTTATAAAGTAAAATGCATTAAAAATATCAGTATCAATCCTTTCTTTGTACTTACTAATATAATATTGGAACTCGAACTGTTAAAGACTGTTTTCCTGCAAATTTTCAGCTCTTAAACCAACCAGTATAGTTGTGATTAGCAATTCTCTACCATGTTCATCCTGAAAGTTAAAGGATAAAGAGCATGAGGCTTGTGGAGACTTACCAACACCCCTTCCCCCCTCTGCTTCCCCCCAGAAAAAAAACAAAGGTCATTTTAGAATAGTGTTACTGACAGTCTTATTCACGGTTGACTGAGTTCAGTTTTTGATCACAAGATTTTCAGCCAGACCCAGGGGTCTGAAGTATATTTTGACATGTTGGTCACATACTAGAAAAAACATGTTCACCAATGCTGTCATTTTTGTGCAGATGAATAATGTGACCACAGAATATTGCCTTGACATCATAAGGAAGTTTGAAGTTTCAGAAGAAAACAAGGAGCAAAATGTTCTGGGGATAGAAGGTAAAGTGTCTGGTTCCCAATTTATTTCCATTGCAGTAGAGTGGAAGAGTTCTAACAACATTTTCCTTGATGTGGCTTTTAATGTCTGATGACTACAACAGATTAATATGGAGGCACCACATGATTGTTTGGGGGGTATTTTAATAAGTTATGGATTGAAAGATGGGAGAACAACAGGTTGAAATACCTGACTAGTATTGTACTACCCGCCACAATTGTACTGCAAGTGATTCCAATATCCTCTTAAAACAAGAGTGCATACAAATTTGTATGGGTTCTTATTGCTAATTGTTTGTTTGTTTGTTTATACCGTAACCTATTTTCATTGATGTAAAAAATGGGCCAGTTGTGCTGTTACACTAGTGTAAAACCACTCTACAGTGGTCCATTCATTTACACTCATGTAAGTGACAGCAGGGAACACAGTGCGGCCCAGAGTATTTTCTTACAAGATTTAGAAATTTGCTCCTTTCATTTGCAAAAACAAGGCTGCAGGTGGTATATTAATTCTGAAACCAACTTAATACCATATTCAAATCTGCATGTATCAATAAATCTTTCAGAATTAGATTGAAATAATTTAAGTGCTACGGTCGGTTAATTAGCCCAGAAGGTAACTTCCATGAGCAGATTAATTTGCTTGTGGATTCTGTAGGGACAAGAATCATCTTCTTGCTAAAGCAGAGCAAGGAAACAGGAGGCCTGGATTTACCTCATAGTTCTGCCATAAGTTCTGTTACTCTGGGCAATTCACTTAGGCTAGAATTAAGAAAACAAAACAAAGCAACAAGCTGTGGCATTTTAAACATTCGAAAACACTTCTATTCCTATTAGGTTTAGTAACACTCTCCTCACATTTAATTACATTCAGGGTCTTAATAGTTTGCTGTGTCCCTTTAAAACATTTTAAATTCCATATTCTAAAGTTAGCTATTTAAACTCTAGTCCCAATTCTGATCTCAGTTACACTGGTGTAAATCAGTAACTCCACTGATGTAGTGGAGTCACAGTGGTATGATATCAGACTCAAGCCCTCTGATTCCTTGTCAGGATATGGTAGAGACCTAGGAGCCAAATTCATCCCTGGCATAAGTGATAGCTCTCTTATTAATTTAAATGGGAATTGTGTCCACTTATGCTAGGGTTGGATTTAGGTCGTTTTCACCTTATTGTGACCTATTGGAACATTCCCGCAGTGTTGCATTTAGTGTAGGTTCCAACAAGGAAATGGTTACCAGTACAGAATTCTGGGGGATCTCCAGGAGGTCAGGCCTATCCCCTTGCAGGCCCCGTGCCTCTATACCTCTTTCCCAGCAGCTGCCAAGCATTTACTCTGGCTCCAGCTGTCCCGACATCTCACTTAAAGAGGGATCCCACTGGTGAAGAAGGCTCCATGGAAGAAGTAATATTATCCCAGTATCATAGGGCTGCCTGCCCTCCTGGAGCGCCCTCCTGTGGCAAGCTACAGCACAACGGACTCACTTGCCTCATTTTCTACTTCAGAGTCCCCAGGACTAGCCCAAATAGCCTTTCCGAATAAAAATAGCCTTAGCAGTTTAATTTATCATAAGAGAAAATCCTGTGCAGATAAACTATAACACAAATCCCATAAGCACAGTCCCAAATTCCCCAGCATAGTCCAGACGGTACATGCTACATACCAAGCACGGTTTCAGCATCTCTCATCATGGGATCTCTCACCATGCTCTAGCTCTCCAGTGCAACTTTGACATCTCTCACCACACTTCACTCCCAGGCCTCAGCAGGCATCACCCTCTCCTGCTCTCAGCCTTCAGCCCTCTCCAGCCTTGGCTCTGTGGCTCAGCAAGGGCCAGCAGCTAGTCCCTCCACTGGCTTCCTAGCTCTCAGCCCTTTCAGCCTTTCTCGCTCAGGACTGTCAGTGCACTAGCCTCTCTGCCCAGTGAGGGCCTGCAAAGTTTTCCACTCCTTGCAGACTGTCTCTCTCGGGCAGCTCTCACCTGTCCCTGTCCCTGTCCTTTGCTCCTCAAGTCTGTGCACTCAAGCAGGCCTGACTCACCAGCTCTCTTCCTATTTACATGGCCCACGTGCTGCCATGGCTCTTAATTACCCTAAGGCTACATCTACACTACAGGGGGGAGTCGATTTAAGATACGCAAATTCAGCTACGTGAATAGCGTAGCTGAATTCGACATATCGCAGCCAACTTACCCCGCTGTGAGGACCGCGGCAAAATCGACCTCTGCGGCTTCCTGTCGACGGCGCTTACTCCCACCTCCGCTGGTGGAGTAAGAGCGTCGATTAGGGGATCGATTGTTGCGTCCCGACGGGACACGATAAATCGATCCCCGAGAGGTCGATTTCTACCCGCCGATTCAGGCGGGTAGTGTAGACCTAGCCTAAGTGAGAACACCTGTTTGGTCACAAGGTGTGCTGGATCGGTTTCATTTCCAGGCAACGACCATCCTATGACACCCAGGATATATCACTCTTGGTCTATGATCTTCACTGGGCCAGTAGAAAGACAATGTGCATCCCCTCGATGCGTCACACCCCCAACACGAGGCTCCCGTTCCCTCTCTTACACCAAGCCAGTCATTTCCCCATTGGAGGAATGGGGAAATGACTGGGTCTTTGGAAAGAGGGATGTGGCTGCAGAGGCAACTGACATCCCTTCCCCCACTGCACAATGCATCCCAAGGAGTCAGGAAATATCAGCTTGCTGAGGGTCACATCTGTGCAGGGCAGTTTTTAATGACAGCGAGTCATTGTTTGGGTACAAAGTACCTGATTGTTTGCAGTGGTATTTAGATTAAGATAAATAATTTTTAATCTTATCAAATAATTTGAAGAAAGAAAGTTTTGTAAATTCTAATGGAAACAATGACGAGCTGTTTTGTTCTGTTTGTTATGGGAATGTTTTTGTTTGAACTGCAAGAAACAGTTTTAGCATACAGCACTTGCCTAAGTGTGTGCATCAGATTTGGCCCAGAGAAACTCGCCAGGGGTTCAAAGAATTTTTACACACAGATTTCCATCATATGCTCCTTAAGGGCATGAAGGAAACATATGATGTGAACACAGATTTGATAATGGGATTGCAGATCTATGCTTTTCTTAGTCTTGCCATGTTGCTGCCATTCATTATTTAAGCTTTCATATTTTACCAATTGAATCCAAATTTCTGCCTCCGCTATTCTTTGTTAATAGATTTCTTATGAATCCCTTAGCTCAGTGCCATTGCTGTCCAAATGCTGCTGGTTTTGATAGGCATGGATTTGTAAACATATTACTACATTGCTCAGTTTTGTCTGTTTTGTAGTTTGTTTAATATTTCTTGAGAGACAACAGTGCATGTGATGCTGTAGAGACCAGGAGAAAATGATGGACTTGTCTGGCATAAATGGTCAGAACGCCCATTGACTTTAGCAGGTGTAACTCCCGTTGATGCTAGCAATGAATTTGGTCTATACCCTCGCCCAAAGGAGCTTGCAAAAGAAATAGACAAACCATAGATGGTAGTTCAGATACTCAGGATGGTGGATTCATCCCACATGACACAGCAGTTCTTGGGTGCCAGATTAACACTGACAGCTTTAGCATAAATAGTATCTATTTTATCAACCTGTGTATTCTAGTAAGGTTAATCTGTCCAGGTACACTGCACTCTTGAAAAACTGTTTCTTTTTGTTCAAAGGTTTCACCAGCTTCATGCGCAGTTCTGCTTGTGATATATTTAACCCCTTGCATTCTGAAGTCCACCAGGATATGGATCAACCCCTTTGTAACTACTATATTGCTTCATCTCACAATACATACCTGACAGGAGACCAGCTTCTATCTCAGTCCAAAGTGGAGATGTATGCCCGGGTGTTGCAGGATGGTTGTCGATGTGTTGAAGGTATTTTTAATGTTGTTTGTTTAGGTGTGAAGCTCTGTAAAGTCTGACAGACATTTCTCTTAAGTTTTAAGTTTGACACTGAATGTGCAAATTAATTTGCTCATATTTTACTTCACTATCTTCACCTCTTTGGTAAGTCTGATTTGTTAGCAATCTTAACAAGTAATGTTTGCCATTGAGATGAGTGTCTCATACTGACACAGCATAGCCACTGTTGGTTTCTCCTCTGGGGTCCTGTATTAAATGGCTCACCTTAACATTGGCTTTAATAACATTTTCCATGTCTTCCCCATTGTTCTCTTTCCTCCTGTTGCTTTTAGTAATATCTGTCATAGCCCAATAACCTGGTGTTTCTGTATGAAACATCTCTGAGACTAAGTTGGTGGAGTTTGAAGTCAAACTCAAAGTTAATAACATCAAAATCACTGGAGTTACACCAGGGATAAATTTGGCCATCTGAGTTTACTTATAAGAATCTCAGTCATTCTAGAAACTTGGTGTTCAGATTTACAGTTAGTAACAGCATTCTCAGATAGACTAGAACATGTTAAGAACAAACACTGGGAGAACGTAGGCTCTGCAATAGTTGATTAGACCATTTGTGCAGCAGCACTGTGCTTCCAGAAGTGACCTGTGAAGGTGGGGGGAAAAAACAAACAATTGTGCAACACTGTAGATAGTGGAAATGAATCGTCCCTGACCTCTGCAGTTGATAATGTAGACTTGGAAGCATAAGATACTGGGATATGTGCGACAATAGCAATTCTCACCCTATATTTTAAGATAAAGAAGTACTGCCCTTTAGAGCTTTAGTAGCCTTTAATGCAGGGGTGGGCAAACGTTTTGGCAATAAGCTTATCTTTCTGCATTATAATGAGGCTAATACTTAGAATTAAAAAAAATAACCTCCCTGTAAAATGTGTATTATAATTGAGACCCATGAACAGATCTGGTAAGTTACAGTTTTGAAACTGTATTTGCAAAAACCTAATAGAGCTGTTCTACAAACATGACTGGATAGGTAAACCAATTTATAAATACATTTATGATGAAACTGGTTTTCCTGCCCATTCATGTAGTGTATATGATAACTCTATTAACTGTTTGCAACTTAAGTTAAGTAATTATGATTTTCTTATTTCTAATTTGCTTATGCTTTGCTATTACATTTTCTAGTCTCGTTTCTAAAATAAAACAATCCAAAATACTTTTTCATGAATGAAATGTGATTCACGAGTGATAGTAGATTGAGCATCACTTTGGTAATCAGAATGTTTTGGTACTCAGAAATGTTTCACATATTCATATACAGTATGGAGATGATATGATATATAAACTGGAATAACAGAGTGAAAATTGATTTATATTTCCCCACAAATAAAATAATCATATTCTGAGAGCAGATAATTGAGAAAATAACCATTTTGATAGCATATAGAAAGGCTTCCCCCCCAGCCTTAATTCACATCAGTAGCCCTATTGAGCTGAGTGGAATTTACTGGCAGGAGTACACTGGACTTCTCACACAAGTAAGGACTACTGATGTGAGTTAGCTTTTTAAAGGTCAGGCCTTTAAGGCTGAATGTTCTTACGCGGGTTTTATTCTGGTTCTGATGGCAGCAGATCCTTGTAATTATACTTGAAGGGAATATTAATTTATCACAGTGTTTGTATAATAGAGATCGGTCTTCGGTTGTTTGCCATTATGTTTTGTATAGTTTGTACAAAATACAATATGAAAGTATCAGTTTATTACTCAGGATTCATGTCTGATTTACATGAGTGTATAAAACATAAAACATTTCCTCTCCCCTTCAGAAGAAAATTTTAAAAAATGTATAAGACACTGGATATTTTTTCATGTATAGTTTTCTTGTCTTGACAGTTGACTGCTGGGATGGTCCAGATGGAGAGCCAGTAGTGCACCATGGTTATACCTTTACTTCCAAAATACTCTTCAGAGATGTAGCAGAAGCTATCAATAAAAATGCCTTTGTCAAAAACGAGTAAGTGCAATGCAGGTTCTGAGCGTAGAGCAGTATACTTCTCTTGTGTAGTAAATCTTATATGAAAATAGTGTATCCCAATGTAAATTTCTTCCTTCAAACACACAGCGAATCTGATTATTTTCCCTATTGTTAACTTTGATTTATCTTTTAACAGTGTGAACATTTTATCTTCCCATTAATCAATACCCAGCCTACAGAGGATCTTTTATAAAACGCCAGCTCAATAGTTTTTGTTTAATATATGGAGAATAGTCATAACTGTAGAATCTCAGAGTTGTTTTGGTCCACTTTTAAGAAGAATTTTTCACTGATTTCCAGTGGGGAATTCTGCTTAAAAATTAGTGGCATAACGTTGCTTTCGTGGACAAGTGTCCTCAATTTCAGTGACAGATTTGCCTGAAAAAGGACAAAGTTTTCTAAAATCTTCGTAGTAAAAAAATCCAGGAAGTTCAAGGGTAAAGATGGTAACATTCTGCCCATTATTTATCCCATTGTGCCTCAGGATTATAGAATATACCATATTATTAAAATCAACCATGATACTACCACACCTACTGTAAACACAACATGATACATTGAGAATGAAGGCTAGTTCATTCCTTCCACCAAGATAAAAACTTTGGGGCCGAGAAGATTGAGAACTCCATGGGATGAACCTATAGAGCTTTTAAATACTTCCCTCTAGTGAGATAGGTTTGGTGAGAGGGTGTAGAGTGGCCGGCCCAGTGATTAGGGCACTAGAGAAGGCCGGTCCAGTGATTAGGGCACTAGCTGAGAACTTGGAAGATCAAGGTTCACATCCCTGCTCCACCATAGACTCTTATTCCCCTTGTGAGGGTTCTGAAAGCTGCAGTGGGGGAGTTAGCCTGTTCAGGGCAACGGTATTGCTTTGCATGCTAAGTTTCAGAACCCTAAGAGGGGAACGTGGTCTGTAGATCACTTGATCTCCTAACTCCTCCTCCACACAGAACAGGGAGCATGTGTAATGGCCTCAGAGAGGAGATGGCAGACTATTGGGTCTGAGATCTGTGCCTGTATTCCCGTGGATCTTGGCTTTATAGACCTTCCCATGTCTATTCTGCCATCATATTGATCTTTACCCTCACACCAAATGGAGCTAGAAAGCTGGTGGCATTTTGCACATGGGTTTTCCTTTCATACCTGTTTTACTCAGGAAGGGAAGGTAACTATTTATACACACAGAGAACTACCTGTGTGCATCTGTCTGTAGGGCAGAAGGCTAAAGCCAATCAAACAACTGATGCACATTGAAAAACAATGGGAGAGGGGATATTTTCACCCACACATGGTCTTACAAAGAGTGTCATGGGGTCCTTACTCTTTAGAGGACCTTCACCCACAAACAAACAACATGGATCTACACTGAGCTGTTTTTAGAAATTAGGACCTGCCTTATAGCTCTTGAGACCCCAATTGACTTCAATCATGGTGCAAAGGGTGTATGTCAGGGCAGAATTTGGCTCTTTTTGTCTTTATTAATGAGATAAAAATATAGGGCAAAATTCTACCTGCAATTACACCAGTGTAAATCCAGAGTGATTGTTAACGTCAGTGGAATGACTTCGGATTTGCATCACTGTAACCAGATGCAGAATTTGGTCCAGGTGGTGTAGGGCTCAACCAAACTATGTGTCCCTCTGAGTTTAGTCATTAGTTTTCAACCTTTTTTCATTTGCAGACCCCTAAAAATGTTTGAATGGAGGTGCAGACTCTTTTGGAAATCTTAGACATAGTCTGTGGACCCCCAGGGGTCTGTGGACCACAGGCTGAAAACTACTGCATTAGTGTGATAGGGTGCTCAGAGAGCTGGGCAGCTGAGTGGTTAGCATACCCAACTTCCAGCCCCTTGTCTCTTTGTCAAAGCAATAGAAGTGCCTGCTCCTGATCCTAAGTTGGGAATTTTCTGCTTTCTACCCACACCTGGGGCTTGGCCCTGAAGTGGGGAGGGTGAAATAGGGGGTCCCAGCACAGGGCACTGTGGGAAGCAACACTGGCAGGATCCTCCCTGCAGCAAGTCCAAGTCCAGTGCTCTGGGCTCCTTCTTATCTATGTGTCCCTTCAGTTTGAGGTATGGCCCCTATAGTCCAAACAGTCACGCTTTTAACAGAAGCGTCCAAAGGAGCAGAGCCTTGCAGGATGTGGTGGGTAGAAAACGCTCTGCCTGAGGGCCTTACCCACTCTGTAATCCCATCTCAGACTCAACCCTCCATCTGGCTTATTGGAGAAGAACTCTCTCCTGCAGCCTATCCACCCCATTTGCCTGGCCTTCTGAGCTCCTTTTGACTTGCTCCTGCAGTCCCAAAGGGGTAGAGTTACCTGGGCCCAGTATTGCCTTTCAACCCCATTGGGCCCAGTGTGGGGTTTGTACACCTCATCACAATTAGTCAGTTTTCATGCTTTCTTCAAGGAGATATGATTGTAATAATATGATGAAAAACACCACTTTAAAAACAAAATTGCTGCTACAGAGACTGCAAGAGCAAGATGAATGTAAACCAACCTACTTTCTAAGTTGCATTATGACTGCCTGGTCATATATCTTGAAAAGCTGTTATGATATCATCTGGGGGTTTTGCTTTTGTTTTAGGTTTCCGGTGATATTGTCTATTGAGAATCACTGTAGTATCCAGCAGCAAAAGAAGATTGCTCAGTACCTCATGGAAATATTCAGTGACAAACTGGACTTGTCATCTATAATCGCTGGAGATTCCAAGCAGCTTCCTAGCCCTCAAAGTTTGAAAGGCAAAATCCTAGTGAAGGTAATTTGCTACCAGTATTATGTACAAAATGTAATAACAGTCAGTATATTATACTTATCATCTTAGCTCTTGTCCCCTCAGGCCCTAAGAACCCAATTACCAATGACACAGGAATCAGAACAGATATAATTAGCTGGGTTTTGATCTTGTGTTTCTTTTCACACAGACATTAAAACAGGTTTTATTTCAGACTTAGCAAGTATCCTGAGATACTTTTTGTAAAGTGATATTACCAGGCTATATTCAATAAAATAATAAAAACATAAATAATTTGTACTTATGTATTATCTCATCTGAAGATCTCAAAGCATTTTACATCTGTTAATTACACTTACAGTAGCCTTATGAGGTATAAGCAATATTATTATACTCATATTTATAGCTGGGGAATATGAGGCACCCAGGATCAAACAAGGAATCAATGGCAAAGTCAAGAATAAAATCCAAGGACCCTGATTCCCATTCCCCCGATCTAACCTCTATCTAATCTATTTGATCTGTGGTTTTTCTAAGGTGTCTTCACATTGGTGCTAAGCACCGGTCCACATTCTCTCCTTACAGTGTATTCTTTAAGCAAAATATAGAAAAGAGTGAGAAATCATTTCAAATTTATGAGAAGAAAAGCATTCTTTCCCTTCTCTTCTCACCTTCCTGCTGCTAAGAGCAACGGTTCATCAGATAAAAGCATTTTTTCATGGTTCGTCAGTTGTGGCTATGTAAGTGAGAAGAATGCTTCAGAGAAGAGCTAAAGAACAACAGGGGAAAAGTGCCAGCGTTGTGTATGAGATGAATAATTTGAACTTTTCAGTGTAAACAGATCCTTTCTGGAAGGAATTTCAGAGAACTAGATGAAAATAATGAAATAAAGATGAAAAAGCTAGATAGTACTTTGAGAGGATGATTAATATGTATTTACCTTATCAGATTGCCTCTTTTTAATTTAATTTAGCATGGTGAGGACACTTCATTCTCTGTAAGCACAGAATTAGCTGTCTAGGCATGGAGGTGAAGCGGCCAGCATTTCAAAGTGACAAAGGCTGTTTTCACCATCATTGTAGACTGTTGTCTGATTTCACAAAATACTGTATCTGCTATCCCATCTATCACTCATGTTAGCCAGCCACTTGAGAAAACACAAACTTTGTTACTTATGAATCAGTAGATTTTTGGGGAAGTAACAAGCCAGTTCCACACCTCCCTGCCATTATTTGTACTCCATTTATGCATTTGTTCATCCTTCCTCCCTGAACAACATGTAGCGTTACTGGATGGTCCAGACTCTGAGCCTGATTCTCCCTTCACTTAGGGCTTATCCACACAAACACCTAGTTTGTGGCAGGCTGGGATGTAAAATTACCCCACATTGGCCTGCCGCATGCTAAGTGTCCAATGTACCCTGCTGTTGTGAACTAACAGTTCTGAAGTGCACTTTGATCTACCCCATTTTGAAACGGTGTCCAAGTAGACAAGCCCTTAGGTCAGTATAAATCAGGACTGGCTCCACTTTCAGTGGAGTTATAAAGGTGTAAGTCAGAGGTGAATTGGACCCCCTGGCTGGCAGAATAGTACTATCCATTCCAAAAAATGCAGTGTCAATGTCCTGCATTGTTTATCTCGCGGTATAAATCTCATGGAGAACAATCTAGTTTATGGTGGTATTGGCATTGACAACTGTAGAGAGCCTAATCAGTGGTGAAGATAAGCACACATCACAGCATACAAGTTTAATTTCCTAGATATTAACTGGCATCTTGATTTTTATTCCTCATCAGACCCTCTATTAATACACTACTAGGTATCTACAGACCTGCACTTGCAATGTGAGTGATCATATAGGAAAATTCCAGAAGATTTATTGTTCTGTTTACTATTGCTCCTTCAAGCCTTGTATCCTGTCACCAAAAGTAGCCAACAAATGCTGCATCCATATTCCACCACACTAGCCAGCTGTTCAAAGCTAGACATGAGCTTGGGAGAAATTCCTTCCTGACCCAAGTAAGACATTTGCCTTACAGCAATGGATTAGCCACTAATTTCAGCCTGCTGACTACACTCCGAACTGTACATGCAATATTTCTATAGGCTTTCCTGCTTCCCTCACGCTAACTGCCAAATGCAATCAAGTTCCCTTGTGTCTGCACTTCCCCTGATGCAGAGTGTCAGCCTTAGTGTCTGATTTTATAACAGAACAGCCTGCTGGAGGTGAGCATGAAACAGCTGAGTCTAGTTATACAAAGACATTTCGACAAAAAGGCTGCTCTAGAGATGGGAGAATGTCCAATATTTTTTTGAAAATGTCAGTATAGAAAGTTCTTTGAATCCTGCAGCTGACAGTGAATTCTGCCAGTCAAAAATTAGACTTCCCAGAGGGTTTTGTTAACCCTACCTTTGAGGCAGTTACCTCTTGTTGCAGAAATTGACCATGACATATTGAACTTAAGAAAGCTGTGGGCCTTAGAGGTCAAGAACACAGCAGCTTTATAATTGTGCCCATTGGATGCCTCATATATCTATCTGTCTATATGCTCATTTCATCCTAAGTATTCTGATGGCTGGAAAATATTGCATTCTAAGAGTTAAGCATGTGGGAGCCAAGTATTACTACTCTTGATCAGTGGAGAATAGAAAATTGAGTAATGCACAATACACGTTTGGGCTCTACTATTTTTAATACACGATAACTGAACAATAAACTGAATCTAAAAGTACTCATGGGACACGTACTGTCTTACATAAAGTCATTTTACTGCTAGCGTTTGGACCAGCACATTCCACAACATTTATGCTCACTGGCAGTGTAATGCTGCGTTAGTGTCTAAATGATTTAAGGTATTCATTTAAAAGGGTTGCAGCAATATTCATTGCACATTGGTCAAAAGGAGGCAAGAGGCAGATTTGCCTGTAAAGCTACTCAACTTACTTGGAGAGGAATTCTTACATTTTACATATTACAAATGGCAGCACTTTTTTCTTTTGAACTTTTTTTAAAAAAGAGGCAACTTACTGCTAGGAAGGATTCTTTTTATTTTTTTAGCGTTTCAAACTTCTTTAAGAATAGAGATGTGATGTTACCAAGACTCCCGGGATCACAGACCACCTACAGCTAAGCAATTCAGTACTGGGGGACTTAACTTTAAAAGATTTGTTTTACATCACTCCAATGATAGCCTCAGAGTTGGCAGCTGCATGGTGTAATGAAAGGTAATAGGAACCATCAAAACATTAAATAGGTAGGATTTTCAAAATTCCAGGGGAGTCGGCACCTAGTTCCATTAGGTGCTTTGAAAATCCCACCCAATATAATTAGTACCTGTTACCATTGCACAGAGAGACTGGTCCAGACTCATGGCGTAGTCTAAATCCATTGATGTCCATAGCAAGACTCCCATTATGTTCAGTGGGCTTAGGATCGGGCCCTTTTGAAGGGCGATGATTATGAAGAACCTGTCCAAACGGAGATCAGAACCACACTGCCTACAATTGTGTTTGAACGTTGTGTTTATTATTATTAGCAAGGTTCTGAGGCCTTGTCCACACTAGGGTTATTTCTCTAAAATTTCCTATCACTTCACCTCTGCCTGTGATATCAGTAGTGACAGCTCTGGTGTAGACATGGTGCTGGAAGCTGCCAGTATCTTAAGTACCATGCTATGTAGACCTGCTCAGAGCAAATGCTCTTGGCACTGGCTGGCTGTATCCCATTAAGCAGATACTTTGCTTATACTGTCCCATTAACCAGCAGTCATTTTCTTTAGGATAAACTGGTTCCCTGGGAGGTATCTGTCAAAGCCTAAATGAAAAATCCTGAAACCACATGTTCATGATCACAACTTGAAATAATGTATTCTCCCATCAGACCTTATTTGGAAGTAGGAACATGAACAAGAATTTTAGCCTGCCTTCTCCCCAGTAACTAACACTAGCAACTTCTACATATATTATACATATTTTTGTGCTAATTTTTAGGGAAAGAAACTACCATATAACCTTGGAGCTGATGCTGAAGAAGGGGAGGTTTCTGATGAAGACAGTGCTGATGAAATTGAAGATGACTGCAAGTTAAAGCTCTGTTATGTAAGTGTATAACAATTATATGGCACAATTTGCTTTCCCAATCCTGTGTTCCTTACACACCCCAAACTCCCACTTAATATTGTTACCTATAGATTAAAATTTTTGCATTTGGATGCCTCAAGTCATGCACCTGAATCCATATGTAAGCACCAAAGTGGTCTGAATTTCACATCTCTAAACCATTCTTTTATTATTTCTTAGCCTTTTGTCTGTTTTCTCTTCTTTTTTTTGTTGCCTTTAACCCCTTTACTTGCTCTCTTTTTAAAGATCTTACCCTGGTCTATTTTCTTTTATGCTTTAATTTTATTTTTAGCCATTTCCATATTTGTTGCTACCTAACATAAGCCATTGTGCAGTGCTGATGCACGCTATGCAACAGGTGTCCAGCCCAGCAGCAGCCACACTTCACTAATTTAAAATTTTGAACAAGAAAGAAGATATTATACAGTATATGGTACAATTAGAAGGGGACAAATTTAGATTTGGCATCAGCAGATGTAACTCCATTGATCTCAGGTTTGAATTTGGCCCAGTGAGCTTGCTTTTTTATTACACCCCCACTCACTCCCATATCATTTTAATTTATACCGACTGTTTTAATTACACACACACACACACACGGTTTTCATTACAGACACACATCCCCATGTAGTTCTCAGTTATATTAAATATTTTGCAATAGCTTTTTAAACAGATTTTGTTTTGTTTTTCTTTATCATTTACATCTGCTGTTGGGAGTTAAACATTTCACAGGCTGACTTGGGAATCACTTTGCAGATTTAGGTACGATAGATTCGCTTCTGAACTATCTTAGAGAAAGCAGATGTTCACGCCATTTCTTTTCTTTAATTCTATGCACAGGCACCATCTACATGTCAAGTAATCAGCAAAGTCTTCTCTAGGATTCATGTACATTGCATAAAGGGACTGGATTTTTCTCTCTCTCTTAAGACAGATAAATGCAGTGATACTTAACATTGAGAGAGAAGATGTGATTCATTTCATTTTTACGAAGCCTTAGGCTTTCCGATTACTTTGTGGTCAGAGTGTAGTGTGATGCTATTTGAGCCATGTGGTCTACAAGACAACCTCATGTAGAAATACAATTTTGATTCGGATCCATGAAGCAAGAGGCAAAGACCGCTCGTTCAGTGACCCAAGAAGTTATATTCTCTCCGTATTGCTTGCAGCTTGGAACTTTTTCATATTTAGTAACAAAAAACTAAGCTACAGTGAAGGTTGCTAAATGCAATTTAGGTCCCCAGTCCTCAAAGCCTTTAGGCTGTGCTTAATTTTAAGCAGCTGTCTAAATATTTGCAGGATCGGGGTTGAAGCGAAGAGATGCCATTGAACACAACTATAAATATAACCCCAAGGTAAGGTTAGATAACCAATGGTGACCACAGCTTTAACTCCCCATTCATGCACCCACACCATCGAACAGAAACATGCTCAGTGACTGGCAGAGGCTATCCTAGCTTTCCCTGGGTAACCCCCTCCATCATATAGAATTATCTTAAAGGGGTGCCCTTACATCCAACAGGAAAGCACAGGGCTTCCTTGTGGGTGGCCCTGTGTCTTCCACACAACTGGAGCATCTGCAGGATTTAGTAGTAGGCCCTCACTTTCTTCCATGGCGTTGAAATCTCTCTCCCCCTCAGCAGAGGAACGAACAGTGAATTCCACTCTATGTGAGGCCTTTATTATTTACATCAAAAGTTCTGCTAAACATTTTTTGTTCTGTGTTTGTACAGCATCTAGCACAATCAGGCCCATAGGTGCTATCACAATACAAATGACTATTATTAATAATAAAAATGCCGTATCTGTGTTCCATCAAGAGTTATAATATTGCACTTAGTGTTTTACATTTTCCAAGGGCTGTGGCAACACATCAGCTGTAGAGTCCTCACTACATCTCAGAGAGAGTAGGTAAGTGATAGGATTGTTCCCATATGGGAAAACTGACACAGAGGTGCAAAATTCTGAGGTGATCTAAATGGTGACCTAAGTCAAAGTAACTTACACATCAAAGGACTAAAGGGAAAAACATGGCAGGGAAAGCAGCCAATCGGAAGATGCAGACTAAAGCGGTTTTCATCATCCTACTTGTACTTGGAAAAGGGTAGGAGGAAATGTTGAGAACATCAATAGTTTGCTTGGATGGAAGCATCCATACTGTTCCATTTGGGTTACTCAAATAGGATTGGCGTGTCTGAAAGTATTTTAACAGGATTTGTTTATTCATTTCAGAGTAATGGTACAACTGAGCACCAGATGGAATCTTTTATAAGAAAGAAACTTGAATCATTGATAAAAGAATCTCAAATCCGGGACAAAGAAGACCCTGACAGTTTCACCGTGAAAGCGCTGTTAAAGGCGACACATGAGGGCTTAAATGTAAACCTGAAACAGGTATGATCATTCTTGTTCCTTCCTCGTGCTATGACAAATGCAGTTATATTAGGCTAGTGCAATATTCATTGCAGATTTGGCATGTAATGAAAGCTCATAGTAATATTTTATAAACCCTTTAAACGTTATTTTATCTAAAATAAGAGCTTGGAACAGTTACTTAAAAAATGTTAAGAGAGGATTCTGGACCTCTCAGATATGAAGGGTCTATGTTAATCTGTATTAGTAAAGACACTGCAGCAACTATAGCACTGGAAGGGATTTGCCAGCATGGACTCATACTTAGATAAAGTTCATTAGTCACTGAGACTGCACATGGGTCAAAAGGTCCATGCTAATGGGTCCCATCACATCATCAGGGCCTTTGGCATAAATTGTGTCCTGAATGGGGAAAGATAAAGGTAAGTGAAGCCTGGTGACAGAATGTGAGCAAAGCAGGAGATTTAGATATGCTCTCACTAGTATGTGTCACACTGAGAGAAGATTCTCATCCCAATTACATGGGTATAAATCTGGAATGACTCTGTTGAAGTGAGTGGCATCATTCTGGATTACCATAGGCATAACTGGTCTAATCCGTTTTTTCTTCCAAACTTTGGGGATATAAGAGAGTGTGACCTCATAAATTAAATAAAACAGAAACAGTTACAAAATTAATGTCGTTTTACGGTTGTGTCTTTACTCTTTTTGCTTAGTGTAGCTTGAAACGTATTGTAAATGATGCTAACGCTTCCCACTTCCATAGCTCCTTCAGTCTGAAGATCTCAGTGTACTTCACCCACAATAATTGATTAAACCTCAAGGTGAAGTAAGCAGCTAACCATTTTATAGATAGGTAAACTGAAAAACAGAGAGGTTAGGTGAGTTGCTAAAAGTGACAGAAAGTCAGTGGCGGAGCTGAGAAATAGATCCCTGGAGTCCTTACTTCCATTTCTATATAGCCATGTTCCCTCCAGTACTGTAGGGCGGATTGTAAAAACCATTTCAAAGGGGTTAATTCTGAATCACTGAATTCAATGGGAGCAGAATCAAGAGAACTTGATTGTGTAAATGTTAAGCCATGTATTTCTGCATTGAATTTTAAACATTGTCTGAGCATTCAAGCATACATGATGGGGGGCGACTCACCACTGTGGGGAATTAGCGCTGCGCCCTCTGCTGGTGGTGTCTCGCCCACTGTCACCTCTGTTCCTGGACCCACGTCACTCCCAGGACCGCAGCATCCTCTTCATGACATTGACCTCCGGCTGTGCTATACTCTGTGTTTCCCCCTTCCAGGGGAACTGCAGTCCACTGTCCAGCCACTTCCTTCAGTGGCAAGCACAGTCTACAGTTTAGCTATTTCCCCAGTGGCGAGGAGCAGGGGGAGGACGCGGGCCCGTCCATTACTCTGGGTCCCAGCCCAGGGACCCTATAGATAGCAGCTACTTACTGCATCCCCTCCAACTCCTCTGTGGATCTCCCTGGGCCACTTCCCGGCAGCCCCAGCACACTCTTTGCCCTAACTTCAGGGCCTCAGCCTGCAGCACCAGCCTACAGCACTGCTATGTCCAGGGTGCTTGCCACTCTCAGCCTGCAAGGCAGCCAGTCTACCACCCCCTCAAACTCTAGGGAATGACTGACCTCTGTCCTGCGGCTCTTCTTATATGGACCCTGATTGGCTGCTCCTTGAAGTCCTCTTCAATTGTCTGTCTCCTGCACAGCATCCCTAGGGTCTTCTGCAATTGGCTGCCTGTTGTGCAGTTTCCCTAGGGTTCTATTAACCCTTTATGGGCTAGTGTGGGGGCAGACGCCCCATCACAGCATATTACAGTGGGTAAGTAACCAGTGGTACTTTCTTAGGGACTGATCTTGTAAACACTTACTAATGGGCATAGCATTTACTGCTGTGAGTAGCCCATTGATTGCCCCCTAGATCCTGCTAGGTAATTTGAGCCTAGCACAGTCCCTCCCTCTCTGCAGCCCACTGTCTTTCCCCAGACCTCCGCTACCAGGAGGCTGGATAAGGAGCACCTGCCTAAAGCTGAGCATCATGCTGGCAGGTTTATACTGCCCAGCCTGCTTACTTCTCTGAGAGAGAGGGAAGCTTTGATTGGAGGAGGGAGAGTAGCAGAATCTAGGGGGCAGAGCCTCCTGAACTGAGGCCACAAGGAGAAGGAGCCCATTTCCAGATTGATAGTCTCTTTTATTGAAAGTGAATTTACTGGTGAGACCAAAGCCCTACCTTGTCATGTCTTTGACTGCTAAAGACTTCTCCTCTGATCCCTCCCTCTTCTCACAAATTTGAACGTTGATCTTTCCACAAGCGGTCACCAAAAGTCATCAGTCTTTCTCATGGGATTAGTAATTATGATCAGATTTCAACCACACACGTTCCCTTTTGAGCTAGAATCCTGTCATTTAGTACATTCTTTGGTACACACCGAATTGCTGATTGCAAGGGAAAATAACCATATCTGAAATTAGGAAGTCAAACACATAAGTCACTAAAAGGTCATCACTTTGATTATTTACAAAAATGATAGTAATTTCCTCCAGGAGGGAGTCATGTTGGGCATGAGGCTTTCACCTTGGAGAAATTAATGACATCTGAGCTTAGCAGTTACAGTGAATATGAGCCAAGAAAATTGGTGAAGATGAGAGTGTTGCAGATATCACTGACTGTAGCCATGTCCAGACATTGGGTATGATGCTGTCAACTAGCAGTATCAAATTTGAGGGCTTGTGTATACTTACGGGTATATCGGCATTGCTGCAATCAATGCAGTGGTGTCAATTTAGTGAGTCTGGTGAAGACAAGCTAAGTCAATGGCAGAGCGCTTTCCCGTCAATGTCTGTACTCCACGTCCCCGAGAAGCGTAAGGTAAGTTGGCGGGAGAACATCTCCGTCAACACAGCGTGGTGTAGACACCACTGAAAGTTGACCTAAGTTACGTCGACTTCAGTTATGTAACTTACAAACTTAGGTCGACTTACAGCTTTAATGTAAACCAGCCCTGAGACTAGACTTTTGCTGATTCATTAATCAATTTAAGTGGCCACTAATGATACCCATTTGTCTCTTACCATTCCTGTCTGAAGCCTTGCGGTGCTTGACTATGGGTTTGAGGAGTGATTTTTGGTCCTTTTGTCAGCTCAGAGCTCAGCAATGCAACAACAAGCTAAAATATCTGGTGGTTTAACTGATATCAAATGTTGACCTACATAGGGGAGAAACAATTGTAAACAAGAATTAAACTTTTATGTTTTGGTAATTCAGTAACTCATTAGCTAGCTCTGTTATACTTAAGGGTTTGTCATTATAAAGCTAGTTTCTAATCATTTTCATCTGATTGTCGTACCTGAAAGGTATCTACTGAGAAGATTTTTCCATTTGCTTTTGTTTTATTATGCAAATCTCATTCCCCTTAATTGCAGCTATCCAAGTGTCATTCATTTCCCCGTAGCATTACCATGTTTTCAAAAACAGAGCATGTTACATCGCAAGTTTATGCCTTGTCCTTGAGTTAATATCACATAATAGAAGAGGAGCATGGTGTAATGGTTAGATTACAGAACTAGAAGTCAGGAAATCTACATTCTGTTTCTAGATAGTCCACAAAACATAGGCCCCGATTCTGTGGTCAGATATGAAAAATGGATCTCAAAACTGGTGTAGCTATCCTTAGGGAATAATACAGTGGTGGGGCGGGAAAGAGGCATTTCTTGGGAGGCATAGAGCCAGTGTAATGGCCCTGCACCACCTGCCACCTTGCAGGACACAGTGTAGGGGCATGCAGGAAAGAGAGGGGTGTGACTGGAGTCCACTGTACTTATGAACTACAATTTTGGCATGATAGATGACCCATAGGGAGCTGTTCAAAGCCGACATAAATTAGAGCAGCCTCTGAGGTGCTCTTAATTTAGGCCAAGGTTCAGGCATACTCCAGCTCAGCACAGAAGCCCAGAGGTAAAGTGGTGGCAGGCAGCCAACCACCTTTGCTCTGTGATTCCTAGGCTGCACCTCTCAAGGGGTGCAGGTCAGACACAGGGCCTATGGTGTAATCTTAGTCAAATCACTTAAAGAGAAACCATCAACCTGAAGTCTAGTCACTTTTTAAAAAAATGAATTGAAAGCGGTTCAAGAAATTACATTTGCCTCTGAGTTCAGTTTTTGAGGTTTTATAACCAGAATTTCCTACATTTTGTTTTTTTTCTCTTCCCTGTGCTTTGTCAAAGGTCCTTTCAGAGATTAAATGCTGTCAAGTGTGATTTTTTTAAAGTTCAATTTCCATGTCTATAAAATGAGTTTAATAACACCCTCCTATTTTACAAGGGATTTATGAGTCTTAATCCATTAACGTTTGCAAAGTTCTTGCAGATCCTTAGCTGCCACTCGCTTCAGAAGTATGAGGGATTGTTATTAATAACCCATATTGAATCTGTATCTACTTCAAAAACTATGTGTAAATAGTCCTAGAACATGAAAAATAGTCTGTCCAGAGGAAAAATAGGTGATGTCTTTTGACCTTTTCTTTTTGGCCTGGCACAACTTTCTGTAAACTTTTCCTTGAGTTACCATAATCTATTCATTTACTGGAAAGAAAGAACATAATGAATTGTGTGTCTAATTGCAGTCTGAGGCAGCGGGTCACTTGTGAAGGCTAACCACTGTAATGGAAAGTACTAGCTGTACCGGGTCTGTACAAACTCCAGAATTTGTATTTTTGGCATAGGAACCACAACATAACTATAAAAGTAGAAAGATTTCAACGAAAGTGGTCCTTACCTTCTAGTACCACTGATTCCTTGTGCTTTCCCTCTGTGGCTTTGCGCACTATCCTTTTATTTTTGGAGATACGAGTTCAAATCCTGTTGAGGCCACAAATGAAAACGATCACCAGGATCCCAAAGGGACATTTGTTTGCATCAGAGAAGCACTTAACATTTGCTTGTCCTTGTTCAGGAAAGGCCCTGGACTGGAAAACAAGGCTACTAGTAGGAGTCAAAAAACAAAACAAAATGATTAGAAATGAGTCTTTATATGACTAACAAGAATATCCACAAGTACATTGGATAATGTGAAAATAAGGGATATATAAACAATCATGCTTCAGGACATGGATAGCATAAAAACAAGAGATATGTAAACAATCATGGAAACCACTAACTGCTGGGGTTAGAAAAGTATGTGCACAGTTTTCTGTCACGGGAGTTTTATACCTTCCTCTGAAATATCTGGTACTGGCCATTGCTGGAAACCATATACTGGACTAGATGGACCACAGACCTGTTCCACTGTGGCATTTCATACATTCCTACGTGTTGCACACCAGGATTGAAGTGCATTGGCCAAGCTGTCTTGAGAGCCATCTCCCATACTATTATCTGGATCTAGCCAGTCCTACTAGTTCCTTAATTCTAAAAGTGCCAAATTCAAACAAAATAATGGAAAGGAAACTCATAAATAATGTGTGTATTTTCACAGATATCTCAGTTACTTGGCAATAGGTGCTTCTGCTTGGAAATGGAATCTATAACTAACAATGAGAAAAAGTATTGAGAAGATCAGCAGAAGCTTTAAGACTTTGACACTAGGTCTACTACTGGTTTTGACTTTGCAGATTTGACACTGTCAACTGATATGCTGTTATCTAAATAACTCTGCTAAGAGTTTCTTCTACCTACATCTTGCAACTTACGCTAGAAATAAATGTATGAAAACGATGCATACAATTAGCAACCTTGCCTGGAGCCAAGAAAAATATCTAATGCCCCTAACATTTTGGTAATTAAAAATACATCCCAACCCATAGCTGCACATTGAATAACTGAAACTATTTGGATTCACATGTTGAAATGTTGGGGGAATATTTTTCAATATCTTTAGGTTTCTCTTCAGCTCTTCAGACAGATGAAGGGATGTGTTTTTCCAACCACAAAACTGAATACTGCCAGTGATCATCAAATTGATGTCCCAGAGGATATTTCTATACAAGTGAAACTCAGGTGGCCTAACAACTCGCATCTGTCCATTTTTTTCAGCTTTTAATGCATCCTTTACCTACACTTTCAAAGGCTGCAGGATTTTTTTTTTTTTTGGTCCATCTGGATTCCATTCCTTATGATTCCAATTCAACTCCTGAGTCATCTTGCTGATTCATCTCTTCCTTTTGCTAAAGGGACCCCACAACCCTGCTGTTACCTCATTAAAATATGTACCTATTGCTTGCAAATGGCCCCATTACTGGGATCTACAAAAAGCATTAGCCTCTAGATAATGTAACATATGTGTTGCCTACTCACCTGGGTAATAATTGTTTCAGAGGCTGCTTGAGAAACGAGATAGTCCACAAGCATGCTTGGCCTGAGTAAAATTAACTATGTAATGAATTGCCTAACCACTCAGAATCCTCAGAATGTACTGATAACCATGGAGTTGCTAATTCAAGAACATTCTTTGTGGTTTAGGAAATCTCAAAAAATCTAAAAATCTGTTAGGACAGATTTTAATCTCATTTAGAGGACCTATTTCTGCAGTGCTTTGCAGCTTGTGTCTTCATGTACACCTGTGCAAAGTGCATGCACCGTGGCTATAAAATTATATCTTAGCAGAATTATGCACTCACTTACATTGGTGGTAGGATTTTACACCGACTCTTCACTCACTTTGCAGAAGTGTATATGGTGACACAAGCTGCTGAGACAGAGAGAAAAAATAAACCCTGTTTCTGCATATTTGTAATTCACTGATTTAGTTTAGTGACTCCTGATTTACTTACATATGAGAACAGAATTACTCTTGACTTGCGTGGTTTAACTGGGAACACGAGTAATTTAGTCCTGTGCGGTACTGTCCATGGCAGATCAACTGATCTAGAAATGTATAAAATGAAAAACCAAGCTTTCTTCTTCGAGTGATTGCTCATGTGTATTCCACAATAGGTGTGCGTGCTCGCCACGTGCACCAGTGTCGGAAGTTTTTCCTCTAGCAGTACCCGTAGGGGAGTGCCCTAGCGACCCCTGGAGTGGCGCCTCCATGGCGGTATAAGGGGCACTGTGAGCACCCCCCACCCTCAGTTCCTTCTTGCTGCCAGTGAAGGTGCTTCGGAACTGCTCTGCTCCAGCTTTGCTGTAGCTTGTCCGCCGAACTCTTGTTAGTTCAGTGTATGTGACCTATAGTTAGTACTCAATTAGTTTTAGTTTAGTTTAGCTAGTGCGTCTGAGCCAGGGGCATGCCCTGCATCCCAGGTTTTAAGTCATGCAACACTTGTAGGCGCCCGATGTCAGTGAGTGATCCGCATGCGGACTGTCTACACTGTTTGGGTGAAACTCATCTCAGTGATCGATGTAAGATTTGCAAGTCGTTTAAGTTTCGGACCGAGAGAGAGAGACATTAGGCTCTGGGCTATTCTCATAGAGTCGGCGTTGACCCAGACTCCGGCGTACCGCTCCGAGTCGGCACCAGGCACTGCGATGTCTGTGTGCAGCGACCGCCCGGTGCCATCTACTGGTCAGCACCACTCCCCGTCCACGGGGCACAACAAGAAAGCTAAGAAGAGGCCTTCTCCGCTGCGATACCGCAGTAAATCTGGGGCAGAGACTAGACCCGTGTTGGGTATTCCTCGATCCCTATTGGCCTCCAGGCCTCCGACTCAAGTTGAGCGGAGTAGCCCGGCCCATTCGGAGCAGGCTTCCCTGGATGTCTGGATGCCCTCTACGCCGGAGGTGCTGCAGGCGGCCTGGGATGTCATGTCCACGCTGGTACCAGGAGCACCACCAATGTTGGCCCCATGCTTCAGAGGCGAGCCACCGCTGGGATCTCCGCAGTCGCCCCAACTCAGTACTGGTCTCAGTCAAGAGAACATTCCCAACGCTGTTCGCCGCTCAGCAACCATTCCGTGCGTAGTCCACATGGGTCGGCATCGACTCCCACCAGATTGTCTGGCTGGGTTCCATCTGACTGAGACTCCAGGCACCGCTCCGCCCCAAGGAGCGGACACCGATGGGACCGAGGCAGATGATGCCGAAGATCCTTGTCTCGGAGGGGCTATCGCAACTGGTCATGACATGAACATTGACGCTATTCCCATTCATCGTCCTGCTCCAGGACCCTGCCACAGCACCGTTCCCGCAACCCTGGGTGTCGATTGCCAGCGAGATCGGAGCTGATCGCCTAGCAGCTGTTACCAACGGTACCAGTCCTCCATGTCGAGGTCACGGTCTTGGGGTCAGCACCGCTCCCAGCACCATCTCTTCTCCCAGTCCAGGGACAGTGGCAGGTTGTATGTCAGCCCAGTCTCCCTTTGTAGCCGTCCATCGATGGGTCAGGCCAGCCAGGCTAAACAGCCTGCTCCCCTGGCGCCACAGCAGGTGCAGTGGCACTGGGCACCATCACAGTGGTACCAGTGGGCACTGCCAGCCTCCTCGCCCTCCCATGATGAGGCGATTACAGCTCCTCCTCCCTCCATCCCGCAGAAGGACTCTAAGTCCCACCAAGAACTATTAAAAAGGGTGGCATCAAGCCTCAACCTCCAGGCAGAGAAGGTGGAGGAGCCCTTGGACTCCCCGCTTAACGTACTGTCCGCCTCGGTACCAGGCAAATGGCCTTACCTCTCCAAGAAGGGGTGGCGAAAATTTCAAATGCCTTGAGGCAAACCCCAGCCTCATTGGCCCCCATCTCTAAGAGAGCAGAATGCAAGTATTTTGTGCCTGCCAAGGGGCATGAATACCTATACACCCACTCTGCCCCTAACTCCCTGGTGGTCGAGTTGGTCAACCACAGGGAGCGGCAGGGCCAACGAGCCCCCACTCCGAAAAATAAAGATTCAAGGAGGATGGACTCATTTGGAAGGAAAATTTATTCATCCTTGAGCTTCCAGTTATGCATGACGAACCATCAGGCTCTCCTGGGCAGGTATAAATTCAACCTCTAGGGCTCTTTGCCCAAGTTCGAGGATGCCCTCCAGGAGCGCAACAGTAAGGAATTCAAAGCGCTGGTGGAGGAGGGCACAGTGGCTGCCAGGGCAACCCTGCAGGCAGTTTTGGATGTGGCGGACACAGCCACATGGTCCATGGCCTCCGCGATGTCCATGAGAAAGGCGTCGTGGCTCCTGCTCTCTGGGCTGTCCAGTGAGGCGCAGACCTCCCTGCAGGACCTCCCGTTTGACAGCAAAGCTCTGTTTGCGGAACAAACGGATATAAAACTACATGGCCTGAAAGACTCCCGTACGACACTTCAGACTCTGGGCCTCTATGTTCCGGCTCTGGCTAAACCTAAGTTTAAGCCGCAGCAGGCTCCTGCCCAGGCTACCCACTCTAAATATGAGCCCGCTTATAAAAAGTCGCGGGACTATAAGAAATGCCCGCAGAGGCAGTCTCAGCCTGCCCCCCAGCGTGGGTCCTCCAAGGGCAAACAGGCAGGGAAACAGCAGTTTTGACGGGACGCCCAGGGGCGCCTGCCAGTTCTCATCAGGGATCCACCCACAATAAAACTTCCCTTCTCCAACTGGTTGTGTGCTTTCCTCCTGGAGTGGTCGCGGCTGCCGTCGGACCGATGGGTCCTCAACACCACCTCCCGGGGTTACACCCTCCAGTTTACCTCCACCCTGCCCAACCTCCCTCCGCCCCCGTCCCTCCTGGGGGACCCCTCTCACGAGGCTCTGCTCGAGCAGGAGGTGGGGCAGCTCCTTGGCCTAGGAGCGGTGGAAGTGGTGCTAGTGGAGTTCAAACACAAGGGGTACTACTCCCGCTATTTCCCTATCCCGAAGGCCAAAGGGGGGCTCAGGCCCATCCTGGACCTGCAAGGCCTGAACCAGTACATGGTGAAGCTCAAGTTCCGCATGGCCTCCCTGGCCTCCATCATTCCTCCCGGGGACTGGTACGCTGTCCTCGATCTGCAGGACGCGTACTTCCACATCCACATATTTGAGGGGCACAGACGCTTCCTCCGTTTCACGGTTGGGCAGGAGCACTACCAATTTACGGTGCTCCCATTTGGCCTGTCCACTGCCCCCAGGGTATTTACAAAGTGTACGTAGGTGGTGGCGGCTTACCTCAGGCGCCATGGGGTCAAGATCTTCCCCTATCTGGACGATTGGCTGGTCAAGGGCAGCTCCTTCTGTCCACGTGCGCCACTTTGGGCCTGTTGGTAAACAACACCAAGTCCACATTAATCCTGGTACAATCATAGAGTTTATCGGGGCGGTCCTGGACGCCATGTCGGCCAGAGCCTCGGGACAGATTCGAGACCCTGAAAGGGCTCATTGACACGGTCACAAGGTTTCCAGTGACAAAAGCCAGAACATGCCTCCAGCTCTTGGGTCACATGTCAGTGTGCACATATGTGGTCCGCCACGCCAGACTCAGGATGAGGCCCCTCCAGCTCTGGTTGGCCTTGGCATTCTCCCAGGCCAGAGACAGGCTGGACAAAGTCCTCACTGTGCCCAAACCAGTGATTGCCTCCCTACAATGGTGGTCCTCCCCAGGGAACATGCTCCACGGGGTCCCGTTCAGAGGCAGGCCTCCATTTGATAGAATTGGTGTCCAATGCATCGGACCTGGGGTAGGGAGCCCATGTGGGGGACGTTCAGACCCAAGATCTGTGGTCTGCGCAGGACCTGGCCCTCCACATAAACTTCAAGGAGCTCAGGGTAGTGCGGCTGGCGTGCATGGCCTTCCGCTCGCACCTGGAGGGCCGTGTCATCAGGGTTTTCACGGACAACACGGCCTCGATGTTTTATATCAACAGGCAAGGCAGGACCCAATCCTCTGCCAGGAAGCCCTCAGGCTGTGGGACTTCTGTATAGTCCACGTCATTTGCCTGCAGGCCTACCATCTGCTGGGCTGGGATGGGGTGCTATCTCCGATCCCTGACTCCTGTCCTGGTCGGGCCAGTTTCTCTATGCCTTCCCCCCCCATTCCCACTGTTAGACAAGGTCCTGGAAAAGATAAAGACAGACAGGGCCCGGGTCTTACTGATTGCCCCAACATGGCCTAGGCAGCATTGGTACGGGACCCTCATGGGCCTAGCGGTCGCCCTGCCATGGCCATTGCCGTCCTGCCCAAACCTGCTCTCCTAGGACCAGGGCCGTCTCCTCCACCCCAACCTCGCAGCACTCCACCTCACGTGGCTGCTCAATGGTTAAGCCGGGAGGAGTGGACATGCTTGGAAGGGGTTCAGCGCGTCCTCTTGGAAAGTAGGCGACCCTCCATGCACCGAGCCTACTTGGCAAAGTGGTCTCGGTTCTCCTGATGGGTGGATGAGCGGGGTGTTTCCCCCGTGATTGACCCGATCCAGCTCATTTTGGACTACCTCCTTCACCTTAGAGCCCAGGACCTGGCGCTCTCGTCCATGAAGGTGGACTTGGCGGCCATATCGGCCTTTCACCCTCTGGTGCAGGGCCACACAGTATTCTCCCATGCTATTACTGGCCAATTCCTTAAGGGATTAGATCGTCTCTTCCCGTACGTCAGGCCCCCAATCCCACAGTGGGACCTGAACCTGGTGCTGGCCCGCCACACAGGCCCCCTGTTTAAGCCACTAGCTACGTGCTCCTAGTCGCACTTCTCGTGGAAGGTAGCCTTCCTGGTGGCGATCATGTCGGCTAAGCGGGTCTCGTAACTCAGGGCCCTGAACTCCAAGCCCCCGTACACGGTGTTCCATAAGGATACAGTCCAGCTCCGACCACATCCTTCATTCCTCCCGAAGGTGATCTCTGCCTACCACATGGGTCAGGACATTTTCCTGCCGGTCCTCTGCCCCAATCCCCATGCGTCTAGTGAGGAGTGCCACCTCCACACGCTGGATGTGCAACGGGCTCTGGCTTTCTACCTGGAGCGGACAAAACCGTTCAGAAAGTTCTCGCAGCTGTTCATCACCTCGGCCGAACGCATAAAGAGTTGGCCGATCTCCACTCAGCGACTCTCCAAGTGGATCACATCGTATATCCGTACCTGTTATGATCTGCAGGAATCCCCCCGCCGTCAATTGTGAGGGCACATTCGACTAGGGCGCAGGCCTGGTTGGCTGCCTTTTTGGCCCATGTCCCCATCCAGGAAATTTGTAGGGCTTCTACATGGTCTTCAGTTCATACTTTCATCTCGCATTATGCAATCATCTCCCAAGCCAGGGAGGATGCCGGGTTCGGCAGGGCTGTGCTCTGTCCCGAGAATTTGTGAACTCCTACCCACCTCCAACAGTTATAGCTTGGAATCACCTATTGTGGAATACACCTGAGCAATCACTCGAAGAAGAAAAGACAGTTACCTGTTCCGTAACTGGTGTTCTTCGATATGTGTTGCTCATGTCTATTCCACATTCCGCCCTCCTTCCCCTCTGTCGGAGTTGTCTGGCAAAAAGAAACTGAGGGTGGGGTGAGTGCACAGCGCCCTTATACCATGCCATGGAGGTGCCACTCCAGGGGTCACTAGGGGCTCTCCCCTACGGGTACTGCTAGGGGAAAAACTTGCGGCACTGGTGCATGTGGCGAGCACGCACACACCTATTGTGAAATAGACATGAGCAACATATCTTGAAGACCACCATTTACGGAAAATGTAACTGTCTTTTCTCTCCATTAATGACCTGCTACTGTTATAGATCATGCTGTGGCCTTCTGTACTCGAAACATCTATTTGTATGGTTCTGAATCTACTAATTCTATGTGATTCTTCATCTATTCACAGCAAGCAATTGATGATGAAGTGATAGCAGTAGTTAGGAAAATGGCATCAGGTGGAGGAAAGAGGCATATTTTTGTTTGTTAAAAGAACAGCAGAAAGAAAATTGGAATCTCTTCTATTTTAATCATTAAAATGGCTTCTATCACATTCAGTCTGTAAAATGAGGTTTCATCAACTAGCCTGAATAAAGATTATGTTGCTGATTTCCGATCATCAAAATGCACTTACGGGAAAGAATTTCTCCTTCTGTTCTTGTTTTCTGGTCTTCAGTTAGGTTAAAAATGCTGTTGCGTTACTACTTGTATATTTTCCCTACCATCAGTGGTTGCCAAGTCATTAATAGTATAAAGAAGAAGAAAAATCCTATATTACAGATGCGGATTTAAATTTACATCCAAAGCTAAGTATTTTGGGTTTAGACTTCAACAGCTTCACTTTCACTCTTATTCCCCCTGTGTAATTATTATATTATCTTAATAACAGTGTCACATACAAGAATGCATATTAGTGTGAAAAATACATCTCTTTAAAGATTGTAGCAAACTTAAAAAAATAACAAAAGAGAGACCCTTCCTGAGCTGGCTTGAAAAATATGTTCATTGTGCACTTTTCTTTGTACAGAACCGAGACACAAAAGAAAGTGGGAAGAAATCCCATAGCCGCTCATTAATGGGCAATTTTGGGAAATACAAGGTAGGTGGAACTCATATCTGTTGTTTGTCTAAGAGTTAATAAATAGAGGTTACTCAATGACCATGGCAGAACCAGGCCCTATACTTCCGTTTTGTAAAAGTGTAATTTTTCATGGCTTTTAATTGCATTTCAGATAATATCTGAATTTTTGTGGCATTGCATGATCTGATTCTTTAATCTGTTATACCAGTTTTATGTCAGTATAACTCCATTTAATCACGCTGGTTTAATTCAAATGAAATCAGTGAAGTTACACTAGTGTGGAAGTGGTATAATGGAGAAGAGAATCAAGCCTCCTATTTGTAAATAGATCATAAAATTGCACTGGTTTAAAACTAGTAGGTTGTTGTTGTTGTGGTTGCTTTAGCTAAGTGCACATGTTCACAATCTTTGTCTTTCAGGGAACTAAAAGGTGAGTAATAAGAAATCCATTCAATACACAGGTGATTTCTACAAGTAAAATACACTCTAATGGGTGTTACACATTGGAATCCCATGTACACAAATGAGATAATAAATGCAGTATACTGGGATAAAGAAATCTGTTGCTAAAAAAACTGAAATTACTGGCTACACTGAGGAGTGGAAAACGTTTTAATAATTTAATCACTTCAACTAATTATTCTAATTGGCAGTTGGATGCCCCATTTACTTCAGATCTTTGCTGAAATAAGTAAGGCAAAGTATTATTTTTTTTAATGACTTTTGCAGACAGACCAAGACAGACTTAGAATAACTTAACCCTTAGAACACTGTCATTTTCCATGCTGGCAGCCAAAAGGATGCTTAGGATGATATATAGTAGTAGTAATCTTCACATGTACAGACTCAAAACTCTAAGCAGACATTAATGAATTCTCACAACAGAACAGTATGCTATGTAACTTTAAGTGGATACCCTGTGAAAGAGGGTAAACCGAGGCACAGGGGGGTTGAGGCCAATATTTTTAAATATTAATACCTAAAATTATTCACCTAAATCTAAATTTAGGCTCCTAAATAAATGGCCTAATTGGAAGCTGTGTGTGCATAGCCACTATGAAATTCAGGATACTTATTCAAGTGTATTAAATGTAAATGCTTTGAAAATTTGGAACTTTGGAAATCGGGGTTAAGTAAAGTATCAGAGGGGTAGCCGTGTTAGTCTGGATCTGTAAAAAGCAACAGAGTCCTATGGCACCTTTAAGACTAACAGATATATTGGAGCATAAGCTTTCGTGGGTGAATACCCACTTCGTCAGACGCATAAGTAACTATATCAGGTTCACTCACTGAGTCATTGACAGAGCTGTAAGTGGAATTCAGGAGTCCAGACTCCCAGCCCCCAGATTTAAGACTAAACAGCATACATAATCTCTAAAAGGGTTGATTATTCTATTTCAGCACTGAGGACAGAAGGATCAACTCAGTTATGGTCTTTATTTATTAAATTAAATAAAATCTGTGACGTTCATATGGAATGTAGTAGGATTAATCTGCAAGAGAAAGGAAAAGGAATTCTGACTTACACAGTAGCCACCTCTTCATACTGAAAGGGGAAATTAAAGAGCTCTTTGAACTGCAGTCAGAATGTCACTGAATATGTAAGAATGTTGAAATCAAAGGTTGGAGAGACTACACTATAGAAAAGATATTTTCAGTAAACTGGCTTCTTGTTGGCATCACAAAAGCTACAGTTAGCAATCATTATTGCTATTTAAAAGAGAGATGCTTATGAAAAGAGAATTCTTTCGAAATGTTAGCCTTTTTATTGTAGGTAGAAATTTTATTGTGTATTGTATGGAATTAGAATCTTTTGGTCCTTTCATATACTGTATGGCTCATAAAACAAACAAACTTTAAGACGTTTGGAAATTTTGCTTAGAGACTGTTTGGGAATGCATTTGTTAATCTTCTCTTATAAATGGCACAGAAGTCATAGCTGGAAGCAATTCATTTTGTATTTGTGTTACTTTCTATTAAAGATCTTTTGCTGTTATTAAATATACTATGGTACATAAGAAATCCAATATGACCAATACTAGTTTAGTGGAAACAGCAGTCATGATTTTGGTTTTATTACAGGCCAAATACTGGCTCTCATTTTTATCTCCCACCTATAATCTATCCTCTCATTAGCCTTTGCAAAAGCATATATGCAGGTTATTTGTACCAAAAGTATAGTGCAAGTGAAGGAGGAGTGTAACGTGATAGTGGGTCCAAGGGTGAGGTGGGATTCACGTGGATGATGTCTACAAATCCTGTCCCAGATTGCTGCACTGCTGTTTAATCCATGGAGCGCCTGTGGGGTGTGAAGACCTTGAATTTTGTGAGCGTAAAAATCAGGGCACAAGAGCCTACCCCACAGATCCCATCTTGGCTATCTTTTATCCTGTATTTGCAGAGTTGCCAGCAAGAATGTAGCCCCATGTTCTCTAATACATTACACCGAGACAGTAAGACGATGGCCATTGCCTATTTTGAATCAAAACCAGATCTGTTATTTTTTTAAATCATAGAAATGAGATATATAAAATACCAGTCAGGTCACCTTGTGCATCTTTGGGGCATCTTAAACTCCATTTAATGTCAGTAAAGTGTTGTGGATTTACATGGCAGATGGATTCATTGATTTCCCCCAACAGAAAGCTGTCAAATCAAGGTCCAAATCTCATAGCACATCTGATGATGAAGAAAGTCAACAAAATTCTTCTGGAAAGGAAACTGGGCAGTTGTACAGGTCAGAAATCCCCACAATTTTTGATGTCATTAAAAAAGAGAGACATTTTGCTATTAAATCTCCATATTGTGCTTTATGCCATCTCAGTGACCTAAGTCAGTACTCAATAGCAAATCTGTTGTGTCGCCTGCATTGTTGAAATGTATTTGCATAAAATCCCAACACTGAGTTACATGGCATTTCAGTGAAATACAAATAATAATTATTCTTAAATTGAATAGAAATGGTGCAGCAATACTTAGCTAGTGAAAAAAAGCCAAAATCAATTTTACATGAAAATAGACTGAATAAAAGCACATCACAACCTCTCCCAGTTCATTACAGCTGAGAATGGAATAAATACATTTTCAAGTATGCATTTATTGCATTTAAAATGTCCCTTTTGCTGATTTTTTTTCTAAAGCTGGTTGCCCATCTTGTTTTTGTTAGTATAACACAATATCTAGAATGTGTATGTGTGTGTGAGAGAAAGACACAGAGGGAGAGAGAAACAGGGGTTTGGAATGAACCATAATTTTAGAGATTGCCACAAATCCTGTTTAGTAAGCCTGTTGCTTTTCCTTTATTTCTTGCTATTTAAACTTGTCTTTCAGTTAGGAAACAGCTATAGTTAATATATAGTATAAATGGATATAACGGTGCTCAGTTGTGAATTAATTTTTTGAAAAGGACAGAATTACAGAGGAGAGATTTAAATAATTTGTAAGTATTAAAAATAAACAGCTGCTTTGTTTTTAATATATAATGTTACTCAACAGGTTGGGCCGCCGGAGAAAAACCATGAAGCTGTGCCGTGCTCTTTCTGATTTAGTGGTGTACACAAACTCTGTGTCAGCCCAAGATATAGTAGATGATGGTGAGACTGTGGATGTAAATTTTACTTATATAAGTGTTGTTATTTCACTTGACTATATTTGGATGGGACACATGCCTGTGGTCCTAAGTTTCCTCTATTTTCAGAGAACTTTTAAAAGTTGATCAGGTAGCTCATCAGTTCTTATCACCTATCTTTATCCATGGAGAAAGATAGTATAACACAGCGGTGTGCAACCTGTGGTCCATCAGGGTAATCTGCTGGCGGGCCGCAAGATAGTTTGTTTATATTGACCGTCCACAGGCACGGCCACCCGCAGGTCCTAGTGGCCATGTATGTCATCTTGTATGGGAATATATGGGCTTTCGGACTACCAGTGAGTAAATGGAGTAATTAAGGAGGATAAAGGCATTGCAGAGAAACTCAGGCCAAGCAATCTAAAAGTGACTGGTTGTTTTGGGTGAATTTTGGGTCTGATATTCAGATGCTGAATGCTCAGTATTTCCTGAAATTCAGGCCCCTTTAGAGTTTCTCATGTTGGGCATCTCCACCTAGAATACTGTGCTTAGTCCTGGTTATTGTAGCTCAGAAAAAAAGACAGAAATGCTCAGAGGAAAGATTTCTACATTAAAAAAAGATTGAAAAGACTGGGTCTCTTGAGAGAGTAGATGAATAAGCGGAGGTGTGATTGATATACAGGTGGGAGACTGGGTGCTACAATTTACCCTTTCACATAGAACAAGGGCTTGAGTACACTTGGTGAAACTGAAAGACAATAGATGTAAAACTGATTAAAGAAAATACTTCTTCACACATTGCCTAATAAACTAGAGGAACTCATTGCCGCAAGATGTCATTGAGGCCAAGAGTTTAGTAGCATTTTTACTAGGATTAGATGTTCATAAGAGTAATAAGAACAGTAGGCTAAACATTTTTATAGGGGAACTAAACCTTCATGATTCAGGGCACAAGACAACAACTAACTAATAGGGCTTGGAAGAAACTTGTCCTGTGACTAGATTATTCCACAATTGCTACTACAGGCTTTTGGCACCTTCTTCTGACGTATCTGGTACTGGCCACTGTCAGAGGTCTAGCTGTGGATCACAGGTCTAGTCTTACAGATCAGCTCCTCAGTTCCTAAGTGCTGAAAGTGAACACTTGTTCTTTTAAAAGAATGTAAATGCTTTTCTATTAGCTGCAAACATTTCTTAATTTCTGTAGCAATTTGTACTGCCTTTTTCAGCTCTCCCAGAATAGTAATATAAGCAAAGACTAATTATGCCACTGAGCAGCTTTAAATATCTGAAAGTGACAGATACTGCTCAGGGGCTCTGTTTAATTAGAATATCTGTCTCTATATGGAAGATAGTAAAAACAAATTCAAGTGCAAGGGTTATTTCTGCTTAAAAAAATACTGTGCAGAGAATTATGAACCTACATTTAAAAGCACTTCAGCCATAAAGACAGGCTATATAAGAGTGCAGGACAATGCCTACTGACTTAGGGAAAGGTGAGAATCAGGGTAATGTTTTAGGCCCCAAATGAGAACCCAAGCTTTCATGCAAATATTTCCTCTACTGGAATGAATGCAGGAGACTCTGGATTGCATAGGCATTCTCCTCCCATGGCTCTGGGGGATCCACAGGGAAGGGCATCCCTAGATCCATAGAGAAAGGAGGTGACTTTCTGTGGGGCTGAGCTGATTACTCGCTCCCCCTCTCTACAAGGCTTCAGCACGATTTTAGCCATTGTCATTGTGCGAGTCCCCTGTAGCTTCTCAGCAACAGTTCCGGCTGGGGCTTTCCAGGATATGATGCATTTTCAATTAGCATTGACTCCTGCCTGGTTTTCCACATACACCTGGAAAGCAGGAGGCCGAGCAAGGGACAGTGCTGCAAATGGAGGTTGGTACCTTGGTCCATTCCGTCCCATTCCAGCCCTTGCCCAAATCCCTATAGAGGAAAGACCTAGAGGCACACACTTGCAGGTGAGGTAGGGCAAGGTTACAGAAAGAGCACAACAGCAAGGCAGTGCTATTCTGAGGTCTATGTGATCTATCCTTCCAGGGTAGCGTGGAAGAGGATTGTCAAAGCCTGAGGGGATTTGCAGACTGTCAGGAGGTAGCTGAAAGATCTCATGGGTATATGGAGGTAGGATGAGGGAGAACCTAATCATAGGTATGGAAAGAGTTTGTTCATTATACAACAGCTTTATTGAACTCAACACAGTTTAGGAATATTGTCTAATGGGAATTAGCGGCCATATTGTATATCTTTTCCACTTGATCTCCAGCTGTCAGAGTAAAGCAAGCATATGATATGATGATCGGTGAATCTAGACTAACTCCACTGATGTCAGTCCAACTAACCTGTGAATATAGCAATTTGTCTCACAGTTGTTGTTCTTGTTTTTTTTTTAAACTATAAACACATAGGGACTATGGGAAATGTGTTGTCATTCAGTGAAACAAGGGCCCACCAGGTAGTGCAGCAGAAGTCTGAGCAGTTTATACTTTACAACCAGAAACAGCTCACCAGAATCTATCCATCTGCGTATCGGATTGACTCCAGCAATTTCAACCCCTTACCGTACTGGAATGCTGGTTGCCAGCTGGGTAGGTGTTTTATGTATGTAATGTTTTCACATGGGTTTTATGTTAAATGCAAGTTACAGTTACACTAATCAATGATTCCTAAATCTCTTAATTCAACAGTGGCATTAAACTACCAGTCTGATGGGCGCATGATGCAGGTTAATCAAGCAAAGTTCAGGATGAATGGCAACTGTGGGTATGTCCTCAAACCTCAGCAGATGTGCAAAGGTAATGTCATACTACACATTTATTATTATTATGGCAGTTATTTTAGAAAATGACTTTTGCAGTCAGTTTTCCATTATTTTGCATGTAGAGCTAAATATCTAGAATAAAACAAGGAATTAAAACAAGAACTTGCATGGGAGCTTTTTGACACATATAAAATAATTAGCTTGGTTTGCATCTGACTTTTTAAATGATTAAATGAAAGGCACATTTGCAGTGTTTGCTATCAACCTTAAAAAAATGACTGCCAGCTTTCTGAATATATAAATACTATAATATGATCTCTCAGAGTTAATCTAGGTAAGTTATTAGCACCCAGTCTTGTGATATTCTGGGTCCCTCCTACAAAGTGTAGACCTGCCTGAGCAACTTGGGAGGTGAAGTTGCTTAACACCCCATAGCAGTCAGCTTTTGCGGCCTGATCTGTCACTGAAATCAATGGGCATCCTGGTATTTCTGGAACAGGAGTCAGTGATCCTTATGCTCATACAGTGAGCACATTTCTATTTGTTTAGGGTTTTGGTTTTGCCACCATCATTTTAAAATCACATTATTTCTTTGAGCCAGTTTAACACTAGAACTGGTAGGATCATTCTCATAAAATGTGCCTGGGCCTATGTAGTTAGAGGTCCTTGAATGAGCCCTCTGCATCAGGGAGAATGTCATTTGTAGAAATTAAGTTATAGACAGGAGGCCCAATCAAGCATGTGATTATATGATGTTATTTATTCTATGCATTCGGGAGGGTAGCAGTTCTGTTTTTTTCTCCTGTATAGGATTTCTAATATTAAGGGTTTTATTTTTTCTCATTCTCTGCAAACCTCTAGGTACATTCAACCCTTATTCTGGTGATCCACTTCCTGCCAACCCTAAAAAGCAGCTTATTCTCAAAGTCATCAGTGGACAGCAACTACCTAAGCCTCCAGATTCAGTATTAGGAGACAGAGGGGAGGTAAAGTAGTTTGAGTGATACTAAATACTTTTTTTCACTATAACTGTCAGAGAATGCCTGTTATATGGGAGTGATATGGGAGCATTTGTCCTAAAGAGAGCTTTTCTCCTAAATTAAAATATGCCAGTAATTTTCAGATGTTCAGGATTTGCACATGAGATCTGGATTTTTCCCACAATTCCTGTATTCTATATATTCTGCTGGTTAGTATTTCTTCAGCTGTTAGCACTGATCTGAAAGTTTATTCCACCTGGCCACATGTCCCAGTGTCACAAAACAGCAATGATGAAATCTACATCATTCTGTAGTCTACTGTGGCATTTCCCATAATCACACTGAGCAGTGGCTTTAGCATTCAAATGTGCATTTATGTGAGAGTTTAATAGAAAATTATCTTTTATATATAATGACGAGTTGCTTTTAAATTGTTGTTTTTTAAAATAGATAATAGATCCTTTTGTCGAAGTGGAAATTATTGGGTTACCTGTAGATTGCTGTAAAGACCAGACCAGAGTGGTTGATGACAATGGTAAGATAACGTACCGTACTTCCTCTTTTCTATAGTAAATTATTGAATAATTATGAATGACTAGAATAATTTACCAGAGATGCAAAGAGTGATGAACATAGTATTTTTTTTTTGGTCACACTTTATATTAAAAGAATATTTATCAATACACCTCTACCCCGCTAGAACGCTGTCCTCGGGAGCCAAAAAACCTTACCGCATTATAGGTGAAACCGCGTTATATCGAACTTGCTTTGATCCACCGGAGTGCACAGCCCTGCCCCCCTGGAGCGCTGCTTTACCACATTATAACCAAATTCATGTTATATCAGGTCGTGTTATATCGGGGTAGAGGTGTAGCTTATAAACAGTTAATGAACAGGTCAAAAACTTGGTTAAAATAAGGGCATATATCTATAAAACCTTTACTGATGTATTTAGAACCATCAATAAAACATATTTCTCATGTCTATAATATGCTTATAACTACTATTAATCATTTATTAGCCTTTTATTAGTTATTTATAAATGTATCCTTAATATGAAGTACAACCATATTTTCAAATAATAAAAAAGATATTGCTAGATCAATGCAGAGGAGAGCTGTGGAATGCTGAGGTGTCAGCTGCTGACCTACTAATCCTTCAGGGATTGCATGGACTTTTTTCTCATTTGGTTTAAGCCCCACCTAAACAAAGTTTTTAATCATTTTGAGAAATGGTGTTTAACATCAGTTCCAGCAAAATCAGTTTCAACTGGCCATTGCTGATATGGTTTGGAAAAAAGAGTGTTAGAAACTGTGTTTAGCCCAAATTTCTTAAAAGGGTAAAAAACATCCATGCTTAGACATGCTAATATGGTTTGGTCAACCAATGCAAATGGTTGCTGTAATCTAGGCTGCTACATAATGCAGTTATTCAGGCATGGTTTGCCATGTCCATATTGGCCAGCCAAACCAAATTAGGAACTGGTTAGAGTCAGAATTTTCCACACTCAAATAACAATTGTGTTATGGGACCCAGTTACTTCACTCCTCTGATAATTAGAAACCTTTGTTTAATTTCAAGCCTAAACTTGTTGAAGGCCAGTTTATATCCATTTGTCCAACACTGGCCCTTAAGTTAAATAATTCCTCCCCCTCCCTGGTGTTTGCCTCTCTGATGTATTCATAGAGAGCAATCAGATCTTCCCATAGACTTCCTTTTATTAGGCTAAACAAGGCAAGCTCCACATGTCTCCTCTTGTCAGGCAGGTTCTCCATTCCTAAATAAATAAATAAATAAATGGAGATATCCTATCTCCTAGAACTGGAAGGGACCTCAAAAGGTCATTGAGTCCAGCCCCCTGCCTTCATTAGCAGGACCAAGTACTGAGTTTGCCCCAGATCCCTAAGTGGCCCCCTCAAGGATTGAACTTGCAACCCTGGCTTTAGCAGACCAATGCTCAAACCACTGAGCTATCCCTCTCCCTATTTCTCTGGTCCTAGTAGCCTCTCTCTGCATCTGTTCCAGGTTTAATTAATCTTTCTTAAATATGGGAGATCAAAACTATATGTAGTATTCCAGATGAGGTCTCACCAGGGCCTTGTACAATGGTAATAACACTTCCCTGTCTCTACTGGAAATACTTTGCCTGATGCATCCTAGGATTGCATTTGCCTTTTGCATGGCCACATCACGCTGGCGGTTCATAGTCATCCTATGGTTGACCAGTATACTCAGGTCTTTCTCATCCTCTGTCACTTCCAACCAATAAATCCCAAGTTTGTAGCAAAAATTCTTATTGCTAGTTCCTACGTGCATGACGTTACACATTTTACCATTCAATTTCTTCCCATTTCTATAACTCCAGTTTTCAAGATTGTCCAAATGTCCTTGTGTGATATTCTGGTCCTTCTCCATGTTAGTATGTCCCTGATGAGTTTGAGAATTACCTTCTAGTGATTGACAAGGGTGGAATTCCTTGCTGATTTTTATCTGGGTCTGCAGTTTTTGACAGTACACCTCTACCCTGATATAACGCTGTCCTCGGGAGCCAAAAAATCTTACTGCGTTATAGGTGAAACCGCGTTATATCGAACTTGCTTTGATCCGCCGGAGCGCGCAGCCCCGCCCCCCCAGAGCGCTGCTTTACAGCGTTATATCCGAATTCATGTTATATCGGGTCACGTAATATCGGGGTAGAGGTGTATTTGACTATAAATTATTGTTGAATTGTTCCTGGCATGCACCTAGCGACATGGAGTAGGCTAGCACAGAGCTGCTCTGGTCTTTCCAGAGGGCCTCCTTGTGTAGAGGACATTTCCTGAGGCTGTTTTCTCCCCCTTTATGGCCCTTTTACCCCACCAAAGCTATATAAAGGCAACAGGGCATACAAGAGAGTCAGGCCCTGAATGTTTTAGTCTTTTGGGGTCTATTCTTCTCTGCTACATCTATGTGTAATTCTCTCTCCAACCGTTATTGAATTATACTCTTAGGGACAGATTCTGCCATCCTTGCCTCATGTTAAGTAATACTATAGTAATACCTTGTTATGCTAGTAGTCCCATTGAACACTAACACTGGTGAAGGTATCCATAGTGATTACAATGGGACAATTTGCAGGGTAAGTTATTACACAGCATGTGAAAGGGGTGGCAGGATCTGGTCCTTAATTAGGCAGTTAACATAGTTCTGACGTATTCAAGCCACAGTCCCTATAGAGTGAAGAATGGGCTGGAATCTCCTAGCTAGTGAGAAGAGAAGAAAACAAGGCTAACCCTTCAATTTTTAACAAGAATCCTGGGAAGAGGGCAGGTGTGAGTAATAATTGAACTTCTAACGGTAGAATCATGGAAACAGCGACATGACAGAAGCTGTCTGCAGGTAAGATGACAACCAACACCAGAACCAAGAAAAACAAAATGATTAAGAAAAATCCTGTGTCTGCAGTCAACTATATCAGTCAGATACTGTATTACTTTTTTTTGCATCAGTGTTGGACTGCAAAGCTTGATCGCACATGAAACCAAGTGACTGTCTTTTGTTGGATGATATATCCTTGGATCTTAAACTTTAAAATTCTGCTTTCTAGCCAAAAATTGCAGGAGTGGGATAAATAACATAATGGAGTGGTTGAGAAGGGAGAATGCCTTCCTCACACTCTCTCTCTTTTTCCTTGACTCTGCTTATGTCTCCTTTACGTAGAAGTCCCTAGTACTTATCATACAGCATGCATGGTATATACAAGTAATGAAAAACAAAATGAAAACAAACAATGCCACAGACAGCCTCTCTGCCACATCAGCCCCTATGGGACACTAGGCTAGCAACAGAGTGGAACATTTATTTGTCTGCTAGTGACTGTGAGGGATAGCTCAGTGGTTTGAGCATTGGCCTGCTAAACCCAGGGTTGTAAGCTCAATCCTTGAGGGGGATCTGGGGCAAAATCAGTACTTAGTCCTGCTAGTGAAGGCAGGGGGCTGGACTCAATGACCTTTTGGGGTCCCTTCTAGTTCTATGAGATAGGTACATCTCCATATATATATTTAATGGGAAATAACGTATAGCCACTTGTGCATCAGGTCTGTTTGAATGGCTGTTTTCCTTACCTCTGGTGTTTCACAGATAATAACGTCAACATTGGCTGCAGTTGCTGTATTTTCCTGACTTTCTATTCTGTTTGTCCCATAGGATTTAACCCTGTTTGGGAGGAAACTCTCACTTTTACCATCCACATGCCTGAAATAGCTTTGGTTCGATTTCTTGTTTGGGACCATGATCCTATTGGTCGAGATTTTGTTGGACAACGAACTGTGGCCTTCAGCAGTCTTGTGCCTGGTTAGTTCCACTCATTGACTTGACTTTGATATTTAGTTGAAAATAGGAGGAAGGATAGTTTTGTAGTTAAAGTATAGAATGGAGAGTCAGAACAGCTGGGTTCTATGCCCAGCTCTTCCACAGACCTCCTGTGTGACATTAGGCAAGTTGCTTAATAGCTATGAGGGGGAATCCTCAAAGCTACCTCAGGGATTTAGATCCCAGTTCCATGGGCTTTTGAAAGTCTCAGCCTCTGTATCTGTCTCCTCACCTGTAAAATGGAGAGAAATACTTATTTACCTCACTAGGGGGTTGTAAGACTAAACTCATTAATGTTTGTGAAGCCATTTGAGGTTCTCAGATGGAAGATGTTATGAAAGGGGACTGTATTATTATTAATAAATAATTGCTCAGAGTTACTGTATATGAAATGTATAATTGCAAAAGACATTGTATGGACAGCCTTGCTAACTGCACATAAAATGCATAGTGCTGATTCTTTACTTTGTTTTCTCATTTTATTAGGCTATCGTCATGTCTACTTAGAGGGACTAACTGAAGCATCCATATTTGTCCATATAACAATCAATGAAATGTATGGAAAGGTAGGTATACATGGGAACATAAATACTTTACAAATGTTTCTGTGTCGTACTGCTGGCAACAGTGGCTTAAGATGCATCAGTCTAACCTCATAGAACTAATGGGGGCAATAATCACAAGAGACATAGGGCCTGATTCTCCAGTGCTCTGCACCTTGTGTCGTCATTTACACCACCCAGTTTCACTCCCTTAGCCCTTATGTAAATGACTACACAAAGCACAAGGTGATGGCGAATAAGGCCCATAATATTAAATTTCCCCCCTGACCCTTACAGAAGATCACTTTAACCACAAAGCAATATCATTGCCATAATCCTAGCATGCATAACTGTGAATGCTCTTTTCTTTGTCACCTAATATTCATTTCTCACCTAGGTACAGTAAGTACATCCCTAAAGGCTCATTTTAAGTTACTTTATTTTTAAAAAGTAATTGTCAAGAGCTGTAGTCACACCATTTCTTCTGGGTATTTGACAAGACGTTTTAAACTCCGATTTTAGTTCTCAACCATTTAAGTTGTAGCATGTGAAGTGTTGTTGCTTTTCTGCGATGTTTCAAAAGATGAAAATTTTTTGAAACGTCATGTTTTAAAATGAAAGCAAAAGCTCAGTGCATTACTCATTGTTTCAGCGTTAGCTGCCTCTGTTCAACAGTTTACAAGAGGTTTACTATAAATAGGGGTTTAAAAGGATTACCAGAAGTCAACGGCATAGATAAGTTAATTAAAACAGAAAGGGGTACCAAGAATAAAAAGGACCTTCATTTCAATGACTATGTTTAGATTTATTTTTTTAGGGAGTGTGAAAAGAGGAATCAGGTAGCTCAGAGTCTTTTTCTCTGCTCAGAGCAGATCTAAACAACACGATCTAAAACCAACACCACCAGCACTTTGTCTGCACTAAAGCACCTACAGTTGCTCCAATGAGTAGATCTGCATCAGCGGAAATATTTTAGGGGAGAAGGCGAGTGTAGACGGGGCCTAGGTCACCAGTCCAGCTCAACAGTGACTGAATTTGTGACCATTTCATGAACATCCTGCCCTATGTTAAATGAGTTGGCGATGTCAGTCCAGATTCATGTGTACAGGTGTTTACCCCACAGTTGGCACCCTGGTCTCAGCATGTAAGTGGGATTGAATGCACATGGGAACTGAATTACTTGCTCTTACCTCCAGAAGTGGTCTCTTCAACAAAGGGTGGAGGCCATTGCAGAGCAACTTGCATTGACACCACCTTCCAAAGTGATCAATCTGGCATCTTTCACCAACACTAAATCCATCTTAAAAGAAAATTAAAAGGACTGAAGAAAATGTATAGGGGCTCCCAGGATCTGTAGAGGTATCCAGATGCAGAAGTGAATACAAATGAAATCCCATATCATTGACATTCAACAGGGATTGCTATTTGGCTCGCATACTCTTCAGAGAGGACAGAGTTAAGGAAAAAAATTGAATTTCTGAGTAATTTCATAGTATAATTGGTCTGCATGATAGCACTAGGAGAGGATTTAAAAAACACCTGTGAGACTTGAGCTCTTCTATATAAAATTTTGCCCCGCCACCAAATGCTTACTTTAATGATGGACTGTATTGTTTTTTTACAAGATATTTTTAAAACCTGGAGGTACTTTCCATACGCTGTATAACTGAGGATACCTAGTGAAATGTCTATCTGAATGAGATTGGTGTAAGATTAATAATCTATTTTAAATGATTTAACAATAGAGAATTACTTACACCAACTATCTAACTATCTTGTTTGCTCGTGTCACAGCCTTGAAAATGTTAGCCAAATATGTTTGTATTTGTTTTCCTTTCAGTGGAGTCCTTTAATCCTCAATCCCAGTTATACTATATTGCACTTTCTAGGAGCCACTAAGGTAGTCTTCATTAGCATGCACTTTTCACTTGCTGGGCACAGATTTATCAAACAGTTCCCAGTCGCATGATGTACCATAACTACCATATCTCTTCATTCCTCATTAAGATTCTGAAATATTTAAATGTTGCTTTGATGAGGCCCATGTCATAAAACTCTACGTTAATGGGCAGCCTGTCACTACAGAGCATTTCTTACAGTCTTGTCAGCTCTGATTAGGAAACTTCTAGTAAAGATCCACAGTAATTATGGCAGGCTGCCTTCCTAATGAGGGGGAATTCATACATGCACAAACTCATGGTGACCTATGCTGATTGTTTCCTGGTCTGAATATGTGTGAATTAGTTGGTGTGAATTTTTGCTTTGCTTTGCTTTGTTTTTTGATGTTGCATTCATGATTCACAAATATATATTCAATAGCAATTTAAAACACAGGCTGAACTTAAAGACTGTGGTTGTTTTCTTGTTTTCAGAATAGGCAGCTGATAGGACTCAAAGGGTTGTTTAACAAGAATCCCAAACACAATTCTGCTGAAAACAATGGGCATTACGTGCGGAAACGATCAATTGGTGATCGAATTCTCCGACGCACAGCCAGTGCTCCGGCAAAAGGCAGGAAGAAGAGCAAAATGGGTTTTCAGGAAGCTACAGAAATTAAAGATGGTACCTCTGAGCCAACAGACATGAAAGACAAGGAAGGAGTTATAAGGCGTACAACCAGGAGTTTGCAAGCACGTCCTGCTTCTATGCCAGTTGACAAATTCCTTCTGATGGGATTGTCTTCACCAGAATGTGAAACGATTAAAGACACCAAAAGAGAAGAAAATACCTCTGGTAAGATGCTTCCAAAGCGACTTTTAGTGCAGTAGCTTTAAAACCATATTATTAAGCTCAGTGCTGCAATCCTCATGTGAGTAGTTCCATTGAACTCGTGTGAATAAGGACTGCAGGATCAAGCCCCATAGGATGTAAAATGACTGTTACGCTTATTAAAGTGATATGCAATAAAACTGTCACCTGCATTTTTAAACTTCTTCCTGTATCCTGACAAGTGAAACCCAAGACAAGTTTCCTCTCCCCACACTAGGCAAATGGATTAGAGTATTTTCCACAGATTTGCTTAAAGAACACTTGTCAAGTTCTTTTCATAATTAAAAAAATTAGTTTATTAGCAGTTGATTTTTTAAGTATTCTTTAGAAGCCTGAAGATGAAATCTACATCCTTGCCAAAATTGTTTTTTCCTCAATCATTTTCAAGCTCTGGGTTTGTTACTGTGAGTTTCCGCATGAGAGCCATGAGCATTGTGTATTTTTAATTTTTTTTTTCCAAGGGAAAAATAGCAGGAAGCATTTGTTTTGGAAACAATGTATTTAAAGAAAAACATGGACTTTGTAAACAGATGTAAAAGGGGAAAAGTAGGTCAAATTTTGAATCTAAGAACCTTGACATTGTCCTTTAAAATTCACTTGAAAAAATTATAAACCTGGATTATATGGGGGAAATGGTGGGTGAGGCTGGAATCTTAGTTATTTTTTATATTCCTAGATTAAACTATAAACGTTCACACGTAGTATGTTTTGATTCTTGAAGTTACTCAGAACAAAAATATTTGAGATCTACTGGGCCTGAGTTTGATATCTGATACACTGGGGTGAATCCAGTGGACTTTGGTGTAAAACCTGTGCCAATGAAATGCAGATCCAGCTCAATGTGCCAAACAGGGGACACACGGGAGTATCTGAATAGTTCCAGAAAGTCTGTAATTTTGTGGCATTGGTGTCTGAGACATTTTCGTTCCTGATCCAGAGCTCTCACCCACTCTGAAACATCTGAGCGGCACTTTTCTTTCTGCAAATACTCCATTCAGACATCTTCATGGCTCCAGAGATTGGCCATACCCCCCTGCACCACAGGACTCTGTCAGGTGCCACAGGACTCTGTCGCTTTTTAAAGGTGTGGTTATTCTTCACCAGGGAACCAGACTAAATGTCACTGGGAATAAACTCTCTGGCACACAAATGACTGAATCAGCTCCTCTCCGCTTTCTCCTTCTTCTAGTACTAGGAAGAGTGATTTAGAAGATCGGAATGACTGTGGCCCTTCTCCTTTTTAAGCATCCTCAATTTGTAAGAAGGCTGTGGTTCTCAGACCTAGTAGAGCTGTTGCCCAGGCAGGATGTACTCAATGGTCCAGCAGGCAGGCTCTCCTGTTCTCTGGCCCACTTTTGTATCTCTGTCCAGATTACTGAACCTCACAGTTTAGATAGTGAGTGGCAAGCGTTAAACAAGATGGAATACTCCTCCACAGTTATAGACTCTCTTATATTTGTGCAAGTTTTCCACCCTCTTGGCCTATATAAGAATTTGGACAAAATTCTCCTACTGGCATCGGAATGGATCAGACCTGAAAACTAAACAGTCCAGGCCCTCTGGATTTCTGCTAGATGGCCTAGATTTGGGCCTATATCCTCCCATCATCATACCTCACATTGTATTGTTAAAATGTGTCTAACACAGACTCTTCCAAGTCTTGTGAGAGATCAGCTGAGCCGGACGGCAGTACCTCTATCCAAAACCACAGTTAGGCCAATTTTCTGAATCTGGGTGCTGACCACAGTGGTACAGCTGTCATCCTTGTGAACTGATGTCATCCAGTTCCTTTTATTTCCTTTCCGTAAAGACATGTTCCCTGGTCACAATCACATCTGCTCTGCTCTTGAAAGACACTGAACTTACTGTATCTCAAGGGTCATACTCCAGAATAATTCACAACTTAGTTTAACTTTTCCTTCCCTATAGAGTAAGGAGTTTTTCTTCCAAAGTTTCAGTGCCCACAAGATAAAGTGTGGCATATGCTTATGCAAGAAGAGCAACTAAAACGTATCTTAGCAGAATTGTTCTATCTTTATTGTTTCCTCCCACTCTAAATGATTGGGCCTGAAGGTACCCTAATCCTCCATAACTAGCTGGATAAACTGTGGCATCACCAAAACATATTCAGCCACAGATAAACTTATTCCATAAGGGATCACAGTCCATTCAACATGTTGTGTGGTGGCCTGTGGGGACAAAGGGCATTAGCCATCACCGAGGAAATCTGTAATGCTATCACCATCTAGTCATCCATTACTATGTTGATAAAACACTAAAGGCTTGACCTCATTCCCCTGCAGAAACATCCTTTGCTAGGAAGGTGCTCAGGGCAGTGGTCTCAAAATAGACTAAGACTGCTAATTTACAGAAAAGAGGCGCATTCTTCTAGTGTCCTACTTATCTCTCCCTCCCTATTTTCCCTTTTTGATCACTGCTTCCCAGATGCCTTACATGGGGGAAAGACCAAGGTCCAGAATGGAAAATTTGTTCCTTGACTATTTTCTTTCTGGCACTGATCTCCCCCTTCAGTCTGCCTCACCCAAGGTAAGTTACTTAGGTTTCTTTACAGTGGCCTCTTCAGGGTCCATGTACATAGGTGACATAATCAAATAAGGCATTACCGTTAAGAAGTTATAGTTAAGGTTAAGATTTTGTCACGGTTATCTTTAGTAAAAGTCACAGACAGATCACAGACAATAAACAAAAATTCAAGGACTGTGACTTTTACTAAAAATAACGGGGCGAGGGGGAGGAGATGGCAATAAATGAAGTCCAAGCCTTGCATGGAGGTGGGGGAGGACTGAGAGCCTGAGCCCTGCCACGTGGGGAGGGCTCCAGCCACAGCCGTGCGGCTGACAGCAGCAGAGTCCCTGCCCACAGTGCCTCAAAGCTCCGGGCACCCACCATGCGCAGTGGCCAAGAGCTCCAGGGCCAGCGGCTCAGAGCTTCGGGGCCCCCACCGCCTGCAGTGGCTCAGAACTCCGGGGGAAGAGGCTCGGCGCTCCACGGCCCCTGCCATCTGTGGCAGCTCAGAGCTCTAGGACCAGCGGCTCAGAGCTCCAAGGGCACGGGGTTGAAGCTGAAGCAGAAAATGTCACAGAGGTCTCTGAAAGCCACGGAATCTGTGACTTCCATGACCTCCATGATAAAATCTTTTCCTTAGTTATAGGAACAATAAGTTCTTGCCACTAAGGATCTCACATACCCATATAGCCATGGCAGTACTTATCTTGAGCAAGGATGGAAAGGATGTGGCAAAGACACATGCACATGTGTGAACTACCTGTGGTATTTGCAGAAAAAAAGGTTCAGCCCCAATTTTTCAGACTGGGGAGAGGTCAGTCCCAGAAAGGAAATAATCAGGTTACAAATTGTCCGTATTTTATTACAGAAAGCAAAGAACAGTAGGCTGCTAAACTGAACCCAACAAAGGCTCATTGCAGCAAAATATTGTGGCTGAATTATTCTTCACTAACTTAACTGGAATTACACCAAGGTTGAATGTGGACCTGTATATTTTCTTTCGGTAGAGAACACAGCAAATCAAATATGGATCATTTCAATTAGTATGTGGTGATCCTTTCAACTTAATATGCTTGGTCTTGAGAACATTAGGAATGTTTTCATCGTTATAATTCAGGGACCGATCTTGCATTGCCTGTGCACTATAAACCCCAATGCTGGGAGTTTTGAATGCACGATAAATGAGGGACCAGGCCCTTACTTTTTTTTTTTTTTTCTAGTTGTACCTTATTTCTGTTGAATGTTAGAAACTGTGTAATTCATACAAGGTCAATTTACTGCTATACATATCCAGTCCTAAGTTAGGTAAAAGTATCGCTGAAGTTAACAGGAGTCTTACATATGTAAGCAATGAGTAATGGAGGCAGGATTCAGCCTATGTAGTTGTAGAAATGTAACCAGAATTTGATAAGCTAATGTAGAAACATGTAAAATATATTCTTTCATGGAATTCAAAATCTTGTTCTCTTATGAATGCAGAAGTTTAGAAAGTTAAATGTTATTAGGAGGCTCACAAATTAAATCTGAAATTGTACATAAACTGTTACCAAAAACATTCTGCATGTGGTCCAACTATCTAATGTTTTACTCAGAGTTCTTATAAACATGCCTCTTGTTTCCAGATATATTATGTTGTTTAACAGAGCTGTTTTGTTCTGTCTTTATTGCCATGCTTCTTTATAGTACAAATCTGAATAGGAACACAACTGAAGGTAATGCCACATGTGCAAAATACGGTACCTCATTGACATTATTTACAACAAATATTACATCACATGTCTGATGTAATAGACATTCAAAGGAAGCTTCAAAGAAGTGCCTACAACTATATTTTCCCATTTATTCATATCACACAGATAATTTTTACTAAACCTGCACAACCCCATAATTAAGTCTTATCACAATTGTAACTAATTTTACATTCTCCATTTGTCTGTCTAAAGGCAAAATAGTTGTTAGCAGACAGTAAACAAAACATGTATTACTAATGTGCTTTTTATTCGATTTAGCAGATAGCAACAATGGTACAAGTGTGAACCAAACAAACTTGAAAGAACATATCTTTTCATCCCCTGAGCAAGCTGCACCTTCTTCAAATTCTACATCTCTGCATAAAAACGCTACTTCCCAGAGTGACACCAGAATTGGCAGTTCTACAGAATCACCTGTACGTGAACATGCAGAAATCTTTGACTTTGTAAGTGGGATAGCTGAAACAAATCACTCCACAGAATATCAGAAAAGTCACCTTTCCAATGAACCTGTTCATATAAGGCAGGATTCAGTTTTTGATCTTGATACAGAAAAAATACAAGATACAAATTACACAGATGAAAAAAGAGAAGAGGAGACTGGAGGATGTAAAGAGGAGAAGAAAATACCGGTAGGAAGTTGTGTTTCTGGAAAGAAACAGGAGTTTGACAATAATAAATATGATGTCATTATGAGCAGTACTGTAACCACTTTTTCACTGACTGATATATCTTCCACCATCTGTTCTGACATCTACGATTTGCACTCGACTGCAGCTCTGCAAGATAGTGATGTTTCTCGTCTCATAGATGAGGTTTCTTTGACAAACGAGAGCGAGATGAGTAGTTCTGTCTCAGCACTGATTGGACAGTTTGATGTTACAGATGACCGAACTAATCTGACTGTTGTTTCAAGTCTTCATGGCACCAACAACCAAACCTTCAGTGTGGTGTCAGCACATCCACACATGTTTACTGTTGATCTAAGTACACCCCTTAAACAAAACTTTACCAATGTAAAATCTGTTGAATCACCATTATTCTCAACACCAGATACTGCTATGTTCTCCAGCCCTGAGACGACAGAGTATTCTGTGTACACAATTATCCACGAGGCATCTCTTTCACCAGCCTCTGATTGTAAACCAATAGATGAACGAGCTTGCAAGAAGTCAGACTGTGTGGAAAATAGCCTTCCAGTGTCCCCTTGCACTTCCCCTCTCCATTTGCTAACAGCAAATCCCAAAAGGAAGTGTGGAACAAATTGGGAAACCCTTGAGGATTGCAGTTCCTACACTTTGGAGGATACAATAGTTGACCCTCCTGCTTGTATAACCTCAGCAGGCAGCAGTCTTATGGAAGTCGATGGGGATTCCCAAGACCTCCTGATAACTGCATATGAATTCAAGAGAGAAGATATGAGCCAACTTGCTGCTGCTTTGAAACTGAAGCATAATCAGGACTCAGTACACTACTGTGAGAGAATCTCTGGGAATAATTTAATCAATGAGGACCCTCACAGTGCTGCCCTGGATAATTCAAATAATTTTAGGACTGCAAGAAATCAAAGTTTTCCTTACCCAGCATTTCAGAGTGTTGGCTTTTTGCATAATAATTATCTGCAAACTTTAGATACACAAAATGATTTGTTATATGTCTCCCAAAGATCCAGACTAAATATGCATTCACCTACACCCAAGAACACTTTGCCCTACCCTCCTACTGCAGCCATCAAACAGCCTAGTCCTTGCAAATCCAAGAGCCTGGGAGACTTGACATCGGAGGATATCTCCTGCAATTTTGAAAGCAAGTACAAATACATAAGTAGAAGCTTTATTACATCTGGCATGAGAGACAAGAAAGTTGCAGCTATGAAAACTAAGAGACCACAATCTACAGACACTCTGACAGAACAATTGCGAAAGCTGGTGTCCTTTGACCAGGAAGACAACTGTCAAACTTTGTATTCTAAGCAGAATGACGATGATTGCCCCAAGGCATTGGTCAGAAAACTGTCATCCAGAAGTCAAAGCAGAGTACGCAATATTGCTAGTCGTGCCAAGGAAAGACAAGAAGCCAACAAGCAAAAACTTTCTAATGCTAGCAGCATAGCAGGGGTAGTTCTAAGAAACAAACCATCAGTATCAGCTCATGTTATCAACAGGCATTCTACTGGCTCTTACATAGCAAGATACCTGAATGACTTCAGTGGGGAGGATCTGGAAGGTCGGGGTGTACCAGAGGGCGCATGTACTTCTTTACGTTATGGATGCAATGACCAGTTTTGTACAGATGATTCCGTTTTGCAGATGGAGCCAAGCAGTGATGATAAACCAGAAATTTATTTCCTTCTGAGACTGTAAATTGTATACATGTACATGTCAGTGTTTACAAACTATTTCATTGAATGAAGGATTTTTAGCAAGAAGTATAGTCCTTGACTTTTAAATTATTTAGAAATGCAATTTTAAGCTAATGATTCAGTCTTGATTTAATGTGCGGTTTCCTGACAAAGATTATGTAAATAGATTCTGTGATCCTTTCTTATGTGTGTATGTATTTTTATTCAGAAATGACAAAGTGAATTATTTGCATGCAATAGATCTGAACCTTCACAGTGTCCTGTATTTGTAATGCATGTAAATTTTAAGAATAGAGTTCTGCACGTCTGTGCACATCAGCAGAGCTCAGCAATTAATGCAATAAATATATTGCTTTTTTCCCTAGACCTTTTAGCTGTTTGCAGAGAGAATTTGAGGAGGCCACCTTTTTGGACCCCATCTTGGAAATGCTACTTAGGATAATGCTTTCTGCCATCAGTAGTCAATGGAACTATTGATGGTGGGCATCACTATGACCAATAAGTGTTTTCAGGAGTAGATGCTTCGTTCATAAAGCTGTTTTCTATCTTAATTGTATTTACATGTTTGTTAATGTTGATTTTAAGCCTTTTCATACATGAACTACAGATTTGTAGCATTAGGATTCATTCAAATTTGCAAGTAACTTGTAGATCGTCTTCCGCTCTTTAAATGAAATAGTAGGGTAACTTTTTCTTCCTCTTGTTGAGTGCTTATTTCTGGATGGGAGTGTGGTGAAAAGGAATTTTCTTATACATAGACTTCTTCCAGCATTCCTGTTCACCCTATTCCCACCCTGAAATGAGCATTCAACAAGTGGAAGAAAATCTTGCTTTCCAAATATTTTGTTATGTATTTTTGATATTGGCTGTATATGTAATTTGAATACAGTAGCAGAGATGTTTTCTATGTTTGTAATTATATGCTACATTGTTGATTGTCAGTATAGTAGTTACTGCATACATAGCAGAATAAGTAGTTTGGCTTCCATCATCACATGGTTTTGAGAAAAGGGCTTTTTCTACATTATGTTGAAAACCAAGTGAGTTAATTACAAAAATACACAAAACTTCCCTGAAGGGAGCAAGATAGCTTTATTTTGGGTTTAAGATATACTTTGCTGTCACTGTGAACACATTTTGCATTATATGTAAAAGACCTTTTACTTCTTTTCTTTTGTAATACAGGATATTATTATTCATGGAAACATCATTACAATAGATTTTTATGCACCTGGTGCATATTTAGTGATGTTACAGCAAATGCAATTACTGTTGAACTTGTGGCAGTCAGTGATTGCAGACATTTGTCTTGTCATGCATTTGCAATAAACCTTTATAAAGGAAAAACCTTCTTATTTCAGATGGTGGCCATAATTCTAACTAGTAATTTACAACTCAGAACATTCTGTTTTCTAAAGAGGAGAAAAGCATCCAATGTTGCTAAACGATTCTGATAGGAAGTCATATTTACTGAGTATTTCTGTAATTACCAGTTAGAAATGACAGTGCCATATTTACCATTTTTCTATTCTCTCCCTATAGAAGGTTCTCCTAATCCAATATTTTTCAATGGAACCTCTCTACTTTTTGCGTCAAAATGCCTGTTTGCAGATTTTGAATGTTCGCTGATACAGTGTGTATTTTTAATAGATCTATTTTTTTTGGCTCTCCTGATTGATTTTTTTTTAACTAGTCACGTGACAAAAATATTTTGTGCTGTGTTCCTCAGCTAGAGCAAATCAAATCAAAACGTACACACAGAGATAGTAACTACACAGATGGAATCACGTCCAATATAGTCTCCAGCTCTATTAGCTGCTGCTAAATCCCTGTGTTCAGTGACAATATTGGGAGCCCTCCAGTCCCCCTGTCCAGTGCTCTTAGGGTACATTTATACTGCAGGTGGAGCATGCCTCCCTGCCCGGGTAGATAGGGTTGCTCTAGCGGAGCTTGAGCGTGTACACTAAAAATAGCAGCGTGGAGTTTGCAGCTCTGGCGAAGACTCGGGGTACCCATCTGAGCTCCGACCTAGGGCTGGGTGGGCTTGAGAGCCTGAGCTGCTGCCCAAACCACAACTTCCACCTTGCTGTATTTAGCATGCTAGCTCGAGCCCTGCTAGCGTGAGTCTGTCTGCCTGGGGTAGAATCTAGCTCCCTGATGCAGTGTACATACACTGCTAATACCCCAGCCCGAAGGTACCAGGCAGCTGCAATTGCAAGGTGAGTGGGCTAGTGCTGGTTCAGATCATGACTGTCTCTCTTTCAGCTATAAGGCTATCAGGACAGCAGAGCGCTGTGGACCCCCTCTAAGGGCTTGAGCCAAAGCCCATTAAAATCAGTGGGTCTTGGATCAGGCCTGCAACCAGGCTGAAGGTGGCCAAACAAAGGATGAAATGAGTGAGGGACAGGAGCCAGAGAAGTAAGGGGCTAGGGAAGCAAGGGCAGGAAGAGAATGGTAGCTGGGGAATTTGGGAGGGGGCAAGAGGAACAATTCAAGGAATGTAAAACAAATGTTGACTGGCTTTCGGGGCAGAGTAGCAGCAATAAAAATGCTTCAAGGCAAAAACCAACATAACAATGGCACATGTTGCCCTTTGGTTTTAGTCTCTGCACTATAACCACAAGAGCTATTCTTTCTCATTAACAATATTTTAGTGCTATTCCCATTGGAGCTAGACAGTGTTTGTGTTGGAGAACCTCTTGAACGTATGCAAGGCATTGTCCAAAAAAAATTCGGACTAGGATTATAGAATACTGATTTCAATGAATGCAGGATTTTAATGCAGTTGGATGCCTTCTACCAAGCACTAATATTGCTGTCTGTTCATTCTGATGTTTTACATTTTGTACAGATCCCTCACTCTAGATGAATGCATAATGCATAACGCAACGTCATGTACATTTGTCTCACTTCAGTGTTAATTTCCTAGGGAACAAATATGCTATTTCAAAGCATTCATGAATATTATGACTCTGGAACTTGTACAAAATATGTGAATGAAAAACAGGAAGCCCTTGAATAGTACTTAATTATGCCAACTGCTTCGGAAAAAATTGTTTATTTTGTGAGATTAAGTAGGTCACTTGTTTTGTTTTTCTTTGTTGTTTTTTGCATTAAAAACACATGTTGCTATGATTATACAATGTATCAACACCTTTTTATTCTTAGTTTTGTTCTTAACAGTCGGTTTCAGTGTTTACAAATGCAGCAAGGGCAGGAATCTTGCACTAGCCAAGTGATTGATATATGTGACTTCGAATCAGCTATCCTAATTGCAGAATTGTTCTTTAGTTATGCTCACTTGGATAAGGGGAAATGTTAACAGGCTTCTTTCTAACTATGGAATGCTTTTACTAATGGAGTTGAAATCATACACTGGGATCTGAATCCCCTGAAACTTTGGATCCAGATCCAGAGATTGGGCCTATCCCAGTAAGAGAGATCCCTTTTGGATTGACTGATCCAAACTTCCTAACTTTGGGGAGGTTCAGAAACAGATCAAAACTCTAAGCCAGTAGATGCTAACCCTGGTACTATTTGCGGGCCCAACAATTTCCTCTGGACTACTTGCAGAGCAAGGTGTTACTCAGCAAAAGTAAAGGGGGCAGAATCTGACTTGGTGCCTCCTGAGAAATAGTTTCAGCTTTCAAGTCACACTAACTGTGTGGCTTAAGCAACAATATTGACCATTGAAGTGACCATTGACTGAGTGATAGGGTGAACAAGTGGTGTGACTGCTCTGTCATATTGGGTATCCTTTGTCATTGTGTGTCACAAACACTCACCAAACTATTTCCTGTCCTCATTAGTAGGACCGGAAAACTTTCTGTATAGCTCATTCGGGGGACATACAGGGAGGAGAGACTTATGGGGGCATAGTCCTTCAGTTATGTTAACGTGTGATAATTGCAGCTCAATTTAGGTAATGAACCAAATGCCTATTGGTAAAACATATGCAGTGTAGACTCAGGCCAAGCTCCTTGTTTCAATGTTTTTTCTGTTTATGTGGAATATCACTGAGAAATGCAATATGAAACTCTGTTACAGAGCCTCCATTTTGATAACAAAATAGTTCTGTATGCCAGAATCCATAAGTGCCTGAATGCTTTTTGCCCTTAAATGCTTTGTGCCTTCAGAGATCTTGTCACAATATGTAGGGCAGGTGAGGGGGGAAGAAGTACACACATCCACTGTCAAATTCCTGTTCTTGAATAATGTTTGGTGTTGTGTGGGTCTGGGAGGTGGGAGCTGACAAGAAAGACTGTTTTAGATCTATTTGACTAAGCAGTGCCCTACGAGAGAGAGGTTTTTAGGTCAATAAAGCCTTCAGCCTGGAAAGATGGTGCTTTCAGAAATTGATTGAAATAGATTTGCTGCTTGAAAGCGAAATAAATTCATAGACCTACAAATCCGGGACAAAGCTATTCTCCTCAAATGGGATTTGCAAGCCCCATGGCCTGACACACCTCAGCTTGTCTGACTATACAATACTGCACAGCCAGCTGTCCTGGAGGGCCTAATACAGACGTTTGTTACTTCCTCAGGCATTTTTAAGAATGGAAGCAAGTCTTTACATACTTAGAATTAGAGAGGGGTCTGAACCAAAATCCCAGATCAGACCCTTTAGTGGATAGTGCCTTTCCTCAAAAAATTACGGAAGAAAAATAGGTCTATAATAAGGGTAAATACTGTATATGATAAGAAAACAGTATTAATTATTAGAGGTTTCTGAAACCAATTCAATATTTTATTATTATGACAAACACCCCCCGTTTGTTAGGCTCAGTCCTTCTGACGGTTGCTGAGTCCCATCTGATTCCTTTTAATTCAGGAGGAACTGAGGAAGCTAAGCCTCTGGAAGGAGGCCCTCAATGTCCGGAAGGTTGGGCCCTTAATGAAGTTGTTATGTTTGTGGATAATGGAGGTAAAGGGCATTTCCAAAGGCCTTCCTGCATTCTCGTCCTCTGCTACTTCAAACCCTTCATTGACATAGACCATGATCCGGCAAAGCACTTAACCACGTGTTGAACTTTAAGCATGTGTCTAGTCTAACAGAAATCAGTTTGACTACTTACATGCTTAAAGTTAAACGTGGATAAATGCATTGCAGGATTGGGAGCCTTTCTGTAAGTGTCAGACAAAGATGCTTGAAATCTCAGATTAAACTTCCATTCCCTTTCCATTGTATAATCTATTTGCATAAATGATGATTTCCCCATTGCTCAGCATTATGCATAATGGTTGTGAATGATGAGCTTTTAAATAGCAAGGATCTAAGGCAACGACAAAAGATGGAAGTGAAAGCTAAAGGAAATGCATGTGGTGACAGACAGTATTTCTTCTATGTACTAAATGAGAGTTTAAGATACAGTAGTATGTGTGTTGAATAAGTGTCATCATACAGGAAAGTCATTTGATAAACTGAGATAATCCTTTATTTTTAAAGATGTATTGCAATAGAGTAGTTTTTATGTTGGGTTCTATTCTAATTTTTAAACCATTTTACAGATGTCTAGAAATACCCACTATATATATATATATATATGCTTTTGTAATTTGTTCATTTAACTGAGTCAGCTTCGTGTTTTCCCACAAAAAGGAATTCAAGTTATTGAGGAGCATTAGATTTTGGTGATGAAAACTACAATTACTGTAAAATATCAGGCTGTCTTGCCAACAGCAACGTTGCCTTCTTATTTAGCGGTATTAGGCCACTACTGTAACTCGATGGAGCTCCTCAGTGGAGTTCGCAAGGGATGGATTAAGCTCATGAAAAGCTTACACATCATCAGTTTGGACATCTTATCTCTTAAGTACTGACCATTGTTTGTTCTCTTTGCTATGAAATCCTGACTCCAGCATCCAAAACTTGAATCCACAGACGATGGTATATTTATATTGTATTTTATGTTTGCTCCTTCTTACCTTGCTGTATCTACACTATGCTATTTGTTATGTTATGTTATGTAATGTAAGGGCCGGATCATCAGCTAGTGTAAATTGATGTAGCTCCAGTTACTTCAGTGAATTACAGCAGTTTAGGATCTGGTTCTAAATTGCACACATCTTAGTCCTTAAACTCGAAAGTAAATATTGCAGTGTTACCAATTGACTTAATGCAAATTTAAATAGATAGAACTGCATCCTGCCCTCCTCTAGTAAACACTGCCATACATATGAATATTGCCCATTTAGCCTGCATTTAACTTCAAAAAGGGCAACTACACAAAAACGAGGAAGCTAATTAAACAGAAATTAAAAGGAACAGTCACAAGAGTGAAATGCCTGCAGGTTGCATGGAAACTATTTAAAAATACTATAACAGAGGCTCAAAACAAATAAAAAAAGCAGTAAGTGGACCAAAAAATCCATTGATAACCAACAGAGTAAAAGAAGTGATTAGAGGCAAAAAGGCATTCTGTAAAAATGGGAAGCCAAATTCTACTGAAGGAAATAGAAAGGAGCATAAACTCTGGCAAGTCAAATATAAAAGTATAATGAGTCAGGCCAAAAAAGAATTTGAAGACCAACTAGAAAAAGACACAAACTAAAAGAAAACATTTTTTTTTAAATACATCAGAAGCAGGAAGCCTGCCAAACAATCAATGGGGCCACTAGATGATCAAGGTGCTAAAGGAGCATTCGGGGATGACAAGGCTGTTGCAGAGAAACTAAGTTAATTCTTTGCATTAATCTTCATTGCAGAGAATGTGAGGGAGATTCCCTCACCTGAGCCATTCTTTTTAGGTGACAAATCTGAGGAACTGTCCCAGATTGAGATGTCAATAGAGGAGGTTTTGGAACAAATTGATAAGTTAAACACTAAGATGTCAGCTGGACCAGATGGTATTCACCCAGGAGTTCTGAAAGAAGTCAAATATGAAATTGCAGAACTATAAAGTGTGGCATGTAACTATCACTTAAATCAGACTCCGTACTAGATGTCTGGAAGATAACTAATGCTGATATTTTAAAAAAGGTTCCAGAGGCAATCCTGGCAATTATAGGCTGGTAAGACTAACTTCAGTGCCACGTAAAGTGGTTGAAACTATAAAGTAAAGAACAAAATTATCATATAAATAAACAAACAGGATATGCTGTGAAAGAGTCAGCACAGCTTTTGTAAAGGAAAATCATGCCTCACCAATCTATTAGAATTATGTGAGGGGGTCAACAAGCATGTGGACAAAGATGTTCCAGTGGATATAGTGTACTTGTATTTTCAGAAAGCCTTTGACAAGATTCCACCCCAAAAGCTCTTAAGAAAAGTAAGCTGTCATGGATAAGAGGCAAGGTCCTCTTTTGGATCAGTAATTGGTTAAGGAAGCAAAAGGTAGGAGTAAATGGTCAGTTTTTTCAGTGTAGAGAGGTAAATAGCAAGATCCTCCAAGGATCTATACTGGGACCAGTGCTATTCAACATATTCATAAATGATCTGGAAAAGGGGGTAAACAGTGAGGTGGCAAAGTTTGCAGTTGATACAAAATTGCTTAAAATACTTAAGTCCAAAGCTGACTGTAAAGAGTTACAAAGAGATCTCACAAAACTGAGTGACTGGGCAACAAAATCACAGATGAAATTCAGTGTTGATAAGTGTAAAGTAATGCACATTGGAAAACGTAATCCGAACTATACATACAAAATGATGGGGTCTAAATTTGCTGCTTTCACTCCAGAAAGAGATCTTGGAGTCATTGTGGATAGGTCTCTGAAAACATCTACTCAACGTGCAGCAGCAGTCAAAAAAACTAACAATGTTCAGAACCATTAGAAAAGGAATAGATAATAAAACAGAAAATATCATAAGGCCAGTATATAAATCCATGGTATAGCCACACCTTGAATACTGTGTGCATTTCTGGTCACCCCATCTCTAAAAAGATATATTAGAACTGGAAAAAGTACAGAAAAGGCAACAAAAGTGATTAGGGTATGGAACAATTCTCATCTGAGGAGATATCAAAATGAGACAACTAAGGGAGGATATGACAAAGATCGGTAAAGCCATGAATGGTGTGGAGACAGTGAATAAGGAAGTGTTATTTACCCCTTCACTTAACACAAGACCCAGGGGCCACCCAATAATATTAATAGGCAGCAGGTTTAAAACAAACATAAGGAAGTACTTCACACAATAGACAGTAAACCTGTGGAACATGTTGCCCCGGGGGTGTTGTGAAGGCTAAAAGTATAACTGGGGTCAAAAAAGAAATGTGATGAGTTCATAGAGTGTAGTTCCATCAATGGCTATTAGCAAAGGTGGTCAGGGATGCAACGTCATGCTCTGTGTGCCCCTAAAGCTTGGATTGCTAGAAGCTGGGCCTGGACAACAGGGGTATATCACTCAATAAATTGCCCTGTTCTGTTCAAGCCCTCTGAGGCATCTGGCACCAGCCAATGTCAGAAGACAGGACACTGGGCTAGATGGACCATTGGTCTGACTCAGTAGGGCCAGTCTAACGTCCTTATGAAATGAAATGCTGAAAGCGCTCTCTCTCGCTTTCCCCCCATCACTCTCCCTTTTTTTTACTATGACTACAGGGTTATTTACATTTATGCATAATTATTTTAATATAGACAATTTAATACTAATTTAGACAGTACTGGGCTTTGCTCAAAGACATGGTGAACTAGAACCAGGACTTTTGTGCACAAGTCACTGTTGCCAACTCTCAGGCTTTAACTAGGATTTTAGCCTCTGCTGGAGCCTGTAGCAATGACAACTGCTCCAACCCTTGATTTTCAGCCTGGCCCCAGCCTTTTCCATTTATCCCCTTCCTGGGGAAGAGCAGCCAATCAGAGGTGCACAGGTGGGCAGAGATTCCCCACCTGTCAGGTAGGGTGACCAGATGTCCCGATTTTATAGGGACAGTCCTGACATTTGGGGCTTTTTCTTATAGAGGTGCCTATTACCCTCTGTCCTGATTTTTCACACTTGCTATTTGGTCACTCTCCTGTCAGGAGACAGAAGGGATTTTGAGTAGGAGAGAGCAGCTGATGCCATTCACACAAGAGGGAAGGGGAGAGCAAGAACACAGCACAGCAGCTGCCTCATTCCCCCCCCTCCCGTGACAAATGGGCCAGTCAGCTCTGTGCTCCTGCCCCACCTTGCACCTCCATCCCATTTCCTGCTGAAACACCAGGCCTGAGAAGGGGTAGCAAAGAGCCTGTGGGGCTACACTCAGCCTCAGGCCTGAGAAGGAGAAGAGGGCCTTGCTGCAGCCTGCCCAGTGAAGAGACTTTGGAGCTGCAGGAGGAGCAGAGGTAGGCTGAGGGGCCAGGGACAGAGATGGGAGAGAACAGATGTGGCGGCTGGGGAGTGCATAATGAATTGGGGTCTTGGGGGATGTAGCTATGGAGCTGGAGCTATTGACGAAGTTGGAAGTTCCATGCACCAGGCAACACTTTGTACAAATCTGTGTCACCTGATCTCAGCTGGTTCCTGGAGCAAGAGGTGCAGCAAACCACCTTACACAAGTGCACACACCTGCATGCTCACAGGAACACACACACTCTTTCTCTCTCCCCCTGGGGATGGGCAGGGGGAGTTTTAAAAACCAAGAGCATGTCTTCACTGCAGAGTTAACCTTAGGTGATCAGCACGCTGGTCTGAGTAGCTGGGTTGGCCTAGCTGGGGTGTGGGCAGCCACCTGCAAAGCCCGACCCAAGCTATGGTGTGTCCTCATGGTGCTGCACTCCCATGTGTGTCGCTAAGCCCTGTGGTTTTCTGGGCTGCAGTAAGCTGAGCTGTTCTATGATTCTTTCCTAAGGAATTGTGGGAGAACTTGTCTGTCCATCTGGGCACACCGAGGAAGTGGAGGACTCCCAGCACTTGAGTGATTTCACTGGCCTCTTCACTGCAAAGGGGGTGGGTTACCAGCCCAAGCGAAAGCAACATCCAAACTTTAAACTGTGCCTTCATCCAGGCCAGCTGGTTTGAGTTTAAAGCACCCCACACTTGGGTGGGAAGATTTTATGTGACAGAGACTTTCAATTTTAATTGTATTCTGTGCCACTTATTTTGAATTTGTGATTTGTGCTGGAAAAATCACAGTAAATCAAATGTGAAAGTAATATAACATGATACAGAATAGCAGCAGTAGGAATGAAATAATTATAAAGAGCCAAGAACACTTACTATATTGGGTGTGTATAAGAGATAAACATTGACAAAGTGATATTAGTAAAAAAAATCCAAACACCAGCTGAACACATCCCATTCATTAAAACTTTGTCAGTTTTCTTCTGGATTTGTGTGGGACACAGCATACATGCCATTCAGAAGTTCATTTGTTAAAAAAATAATTTAACACAATAATCATTCCTATTCATTCACTCAGTTCATTTCCAATTGAGTATTTCAATTGGAAAAAACTTACTGAATTTCTTTAAATATCACCAGAGCGCTTTAACAAGCTCAGCATTGTTTTATATGGAATGTAAACATTTTAAACAGACTACAATTCAAATGAACATTACAAGAAAGATACCTTATTTTCTTACTGTGTACTTTGATCCTTGTAGGGGCAGCATCATCTAATTTGTTTTTTAGAGACCAGCAAAGCACATTCTTAAATTCCTCTGAAGTACATTGGACTTAAACATCTTCTTAAAGGGGACTATGGGCTTAAGTGCTTTGCTGAATCAGAGCCCGTAACATTATATGTACGCTCTCTTGGGCAGGGATTATGTTTGTGTATAGAACTTAGTACAGTAGGGCTTTTCTCTCTGATTGGGGCTGCTTGGTGATACTGCAATACAGCTATTCATAATTAATAATAATAACAAGGTTAGGTACTGTTCTTGTGGTTCCACTTCACAATCAATTGCAGGATCAAAGTCAAAGTTTCTTTTGCCAAGCACCACGGAAGGAACTATATCTGAATCTCATGAAGGACAAAGTACAGTAGGAAACTTGACTGAGTTGTTAAGATTCTGTATGATTTGAAAAAGATGATATTTATCAGTTGTACAGAAGAATGTGACCTTTATGAGAATGGGAAGCCAGTGGACTGAAGATGATTTGGCTGATACTGTGTTTGTTGGTTATTTCACTGTCTGTGTCTTTCAGAGGCTCAGACATCCAGCAGCAGTAAACAAAAACAAAGGTGTTATTCTGTTAAAGGTCTTTCTGTCTTGAAAGAAAATAAGCTTATTGCCAAGATTCGTGTCTCCCTTTGATAAGGAGACTGGAGGTCTGTTGACTGTACCATAATGGCAATTGAAAGGTGGACTTTTCCCCCCCGCAGATTCCCTGTCCAGCTATTTCTCTTCCTGAATGTAAGTAGACAAAAATAGTGCTGGAATAAATAATGTAATATGCTCTCTGTTAAGGATCTCTGGCATTCTGTTATGTCTTGCAAAGGATATTTAAAACAAAGATGTGTTAGGAATGCAGAAGGGTGTTTTCGCCTTTTCTCATTTTATGGATACATTTGTTGCCTCCTGGCTAAAATCAAAGCATGCAATAGGCAATGACTTTTGCTTAATGAAGACTAGCAGTTCACAGGCCATGTTAGTAGGCCTAAAGTACATTGTTTTAACTATATGTGGCAGAGCTCTGACCTTGTCCCCACGGGTCCTGCGCTTCTAGGCGGTATATGCTAGCCTCAGTGGCTCTCTGTGACCCTCCACATAGCCCTTCTCTCTCTAGGGCCAGGGTTACAGTCTACTGAGCCCTTTTCATCATAAGCCAGTAAGGAGGTTGGTGAGAGAATTGCCACAGTCTCTGTTGTCCCTAGGGCTTGTTTTAGAACAGTTTAGCCTCCTGTCCTGACAGGGGCCTGACTTCCCCTCCCAGGAGGTGTTCCTGTAGTGGTGGGTTGGGGGGAACCTGGGACCACCCTCTACTCCGGGTTCCAGCCCAGGGACCCTAATTGTAGCAGCTGTTGGCAGCCAACCTTTCACTGCCAGAGTTGTTACATTTCCCTGGGCCACTTCCCCACAGCTCTCCTTCTTCACCCTTACCTTAGGGCCCCCTTATCAATAACTTGAGGGTGTCTTCATTAACCAGCCACACTTCCTCTCCTCTGCCTGACTTGATGCCCTCACCTGACTCTTTGTAGGTTAATTGGAGTCAGGTGTTCTCATTAGCCTGGAGCAGCCCCTGCTCTGGTCAGTCAGGGAACAGAAAACTGTTAATCCAGTGGCCAGTATATCTGCTTTCTGCTATTCTGCTGTACCCAACTGGCCTGGGTCTATCACATATATGAAAAAGCACATAATTTGAGCACAGTATTACCAATCTATTTAAGAATATGTAGAGCACAGGTAATAAAAAGAAAACTATAAGAGAGTAATATTACTTTCAATACATCATATTCTCTTTTTAGATAGCAAAAATGTCTCCAATTGCAACTGGATTATTTACCGCACAGGGATATGTGCGGTCACTGATTTTAATAACAAATATAAAATATTCTACTTATATTCTTTATTGATATTTCAAATTCTTCAATCTGCATGTAGAAAAATGTATTGTGATAAAAATGCACTTCCAAAAAGAGGCAATCCACATGTTCTTTTGGAAAAATAAATTTTATTTTTATAGTTTTAGTTTAATATTAACCAAGATAGGCATACATGTATTATTATTTAATAGTAATAATAATAATACAGAACTGTTACAGAGAATACTGGTACATATTCAGTTTAAAACAGAGAACAATGAACTAATTCCAAGTATGAACACAAAGCACGTGTGTGTTTATGTATAGTACTGATATCTGTAGATACAGATATAAAATGCATGATGGTGTGGATTAAAGGATTTATTGTGTAAATTTAGCATTATGAACATTGAAAGAATGAATGAGTTATGCTGGCCATCCCAAATGAGTGCCATTTAAAAAAACTTTTAGAAATGTTTTGCAGCAGTCTTTACATATTTTATTTTCTATAAAATGTTTGCTATATTTTCTAGACCGTCACCTTTAAATCCAAGTTTCTTGGTTACGATTTCCAACAGGCATTTACTTTAAGGAAATGGTGTTTGGAATACTGATCTGTTTGCTGACCATTACAAAGTTTTTGAAGATATGCAAGTGGTATTCTATGATGGACTATTGGGCATAATGAAGAATCATTCATTCCAAACATCACAGTACCTAATGCATGCAGGGTAGTTGTAGCCCTGTTGGTCCCAGGATAGGAGATTGACAAAGTGGGCGGGGTAATATCTTTCTGTCTCACCAACAGAAGTTGGTCCAATAAAAGTATCTAGTGCAGTAAATTGTTCCTGCTTTATGGATAAGAATCTCTGCTCATGCGATGGGTAGATGTCATCCAGTGAAAGGAGGTTTTAAAGTGGGATGCTTTTATACTATGCAGGAAACTGGCAAATGTGAGGTTTTGGATAGTGATTTAAGTGGATGCAGAAAGTCTTCCTTTGATTTGTGGCTCTGGTTTTCTGAGCGGTATATCACATTCCCTACTTTCAAATGTTTGGGCTTCTTTTAACATTAATCTGATCTTTGACTTTTTCAGTCAAAAGATAAATACGACAAAAAATAAATACTTTTTGATAAATATGACAACCTTGCCGGATTTTTCACCCTTAATTTACTGATATGTGCACTCAGTCTTAATTCCATCTTCAGTAATATTTTTGCGTAGGAATTTCAAAAAGATTCTAAATCTTCATGGCATACATTGCAAAGCTGGGAGTAAGATATCTCTGAGAGCTCTAATTCCACTCTCCTGGGACCAGTGAAGGCAATGAGCACTGTACGGTAGAAGGGAGTAGAGAAACTTGTGGCACTTAGGAGCTGCATTTGGTCTCTGCCTCCACCACTATCCTCAATAAGTGAGCTGACACCAACCCTCTCATCCAAATCTCTGATTGATTTTGTCCATTCTCTTTCATCATGTGGATATATATGTAACATGTACATGTAATATTATGGAAAAACAACATTACTAGAAATTTTAATATACACTGGTAGGTAACAGCATTTGTGACTGAAAATATTCCTCCAAAATAGTCAAAGATGCTATACCAAGACAGCCTGGCAAATGTGGTTTTTTGTGTGTGTGACTATAAATCCTCTTAGTCAGAAATGTATTTTGTATCCTAAAATGTTATTCTCAAAGGTATTTTATTTATTAGCTTGCAATTCTAATCTTAAATGAGATTAAACTGCGGAAGAGCAACAAAAGATGTTATTTATACAAAACAAGACAAAATAATTTTAGGAATCAGGTCCCTGGAAGTGTATTGGATCAATTTCATTCTTGGTCTAACTCCCTTGTCTTCACTAGGTAATTGAACTTGGCTCATCATGTTTGTTTTGGTAATATTTAAATGCAGTTATTATATAAATGGTGGGGAAAAAATTCCAGGACCCTTATTAGGTATGTATGAGACAATGAAGCAAAATAACTATACTGATTACAGATCCGCTCAGATATGCAAGAATTGGAAGGAACAAATAAATAGGATTTGTTGATGCAGATGCAAATGAGAAACGAGAACAGTCAGTGACTGGGTGGCTTAGTGGAACAAGTAGAGTGTTTTCCACTTTTCAAACTGGTTAAAATTTAAACTTCTCAGTAATATGAATTTGGTAGCTAGTGTGGCCGTGGACTGAACAGAAGATACTGCAGGCCAGATCCAGCATAAAAAATATAGATGAGCCTAAGTCATAGATTTCTGGTGTGAAGCTGACTATTCAATATTGTTTCCCATTATAGAGATAGTGCCAAGTGTCTTAAGTTCTGCTTTGAACGGGTGGAAGGGATGAACCTGATGACCAAATCTCTTTTGCTTGGAAATCAGTAACAGTAGTTAAAGGACTATACGTAGGGGTATATTCTGCCATTCCTGTTAAAATGTGCTACTAAAGGGATTTTTGCATGGCCATTGCGAAGAAGCTCTGCTCATCTGTTAATGGCCTCATGAAAAACATCCTGTTTGTTTATAGTCCTAAACAAGAAACTTGGTTAAAGAATTAATATAGAAGCATGTTTCAGTGCAGTCCATGTACCACAGAAAAACAATTACATACTGTCTCCAGGACTACATCTTGTAATCAATGGTTAAAGGATATACTAACCATTGCTATATAATCCTTCAGCAGTACTCACAATCACGCATCCAAATTACTTTCTGTACTTAACCTTCACCTTTCCTCTATAATTTGCAAAAATATGGAAAAAGCAAAAATTGCAAATTATTAGATTATGACACTCCATTTCCTATTCAATTGACCCATTTCCAATATTTGGTAACACTAGTTTACATGACAAGATTACCAACTACGAAAAGCTATATATGTTAATAGTTGTACAGTAGAGTAGGAAGACTAACATGTCAGGTCTACATACAGCTACAGAAACCTGCAGTGTCATATAATCAGCACAGTTCAGAGCACTAGGTACAAACATTGTATTAATTATTATTATTCCCATAGTAGTCTTCCACTCCACTAACACACCACACTTTGAGCAAAAATATGGAACGTAGACATATGTGTTCTCTGGGACTCATTCAGTTTCTGATCCTGCAAACACTTATGCACATGCTTAACTTTATACCGATGAGTAGTCCCACTAAAGTCATGTTAAGCATGTGCATAATTATTTGCAGAGTCAGAGCCATAATAATCAATATATAAAGTCATCACTATATGTCCAGTAACATGTTTGCATTATAGAACCAAACAATGAGACATTATAATCTTTTGATACTCCATAAAACATATCAGAATGTTAGAGATAGGCCTGAACCAGAACCAACAGTCCCAGAATCTGGAAAGAAGGATGATTTTTCAGAATCTAAACATAGCCATCTCTTTCTCTATGGTTGTTTAAATCAACCCCCCAGATCTAAACACCCCAAATGTCTAAGTTACTTCACTGGATCCTGCTGTGTTGTGCATCAAATGTAAACTTCTTGTCCTCACTTCGAAGATAAGAATGTCGAGGGCTACCTACATCTGTGACCTATCTCCTTTCATGTCTCCATGTCCCTTTCCTGCCCCATTCGCTGTGCCAACATTCTCTCCCAGAGATCACCAGTCTTCTTCTATACTGTTGATTGTGCCTGAGAAGTCCCTAGTGCCCTAACAACTTGACCATCCTTCCTTTCTGCAATCTCACTTCTGCAGCATCACTTACAAAATTTGGACGTGAACACCTTAAAAAAAGGGGGAGAGGGGGAAGGAACTGACAGTAATTATATTGAGGGGCAATTGGAGATATATGAAAAAAAATATTTTTTTGTATCTATCAGCAATAAAACAACATGGTCACTTGGTTTGTATATTGTGTCCCTTTATCCATCCTTCAATCTGTTCGGGTTTTTATTAGGGCTGTCAATTAATTGCAGTTAACTCACGCAATTAACTCAAAAAATTAATTGCAATTAAAATAATTAATTTTGATTAATCCCAGTTTTAATCGTACTGTTAAATAATAGAAATTTATTAAATATTTTGGAAGTTTTTCTACATTTTACTATATACTGTATTCTATGTTGTAATTGAAATCAAAGTGTACATTATTTTTTATTACAAATATTTGCCCTGTAAAAATGATAAAAGAAATAGTATTTTTCAATTCACCTCATGCAATCTCTTTGTCGTGAAAATGCAACTTACAAATGTAGATTTTGTTGTTGTTACATAACTGCAATCAAAAACAAAACAATGTAAAACTTCACAGCCTAAAAGTCCACTCAGTCCTACTTCTTGTTCAGCCAATCGTTCAGACAAACAAGTTTGTTTTCATTTACAGGAGATAATGCTGCCCTCTTCTTATTTACAGCATCACCAGAAAGTGAGAACAGGCATTTGCATGGCACTTTTTCAGTCGAAACTGCAAAGTATTTATGTGCCAGGTATGCTAAACATTTGTATGCTCCTTCATGCTTTGGCCACCATTCCAGAGGAGGACATGCTTCCATACTGATAATGCGTTAATTAAATTTGTGACTGAACTCCCTGGGGGAGAATTTTATGTCCCGAGCTCTGTTTTACCTGCATTCTGCCATATATTTCATGTTATAGCAGTCTCGGATGATGACTCAGCACGTTGTTCATTTTAAGAACACTTTTGCTGCAGATTTAACAAAACGCAAAGAAGGTACCATGAGAGATTTCTAAAGATAGCTACAGCACTCGACCCAAGGTTTAAGAATCTGAAGTGCCTTCCAAAATCTGAGAGGGACAAGGTGTGGAGCATGCTTTCAGAAGTCTTAAAAGAGCAGCACTCCGATGTGGAAACTACAGAACCCAAACCACCAAAAAAGAAAAGCTACCTTCTGTTGGTGGTATCTGACTCAGATAATGAAAATGGACAAGCGTCAGTCCACACTGCTTTGGATTGTTATAGAGCAGAATCCGTCATCAGTATGGACGCATGTCCTCTGGAATGGTAGTTGAAGCATGAAGGGACATCTGAATCTTCAGCGCATCTGGCACGTAAATATCTTGCAATGCTGGCTAAAACAGTGCCATGAGAACTCCTGTTCTCACTTTCAGGTGACATTGTAAACAAGAAGCGGGCAGCATTATCTCCTGCAAATGTAAACAAACTTATTTGTCTGAGCGATTGGCTGAACAAGAAGTAGGACTGAGTAGACTTTCAGGCTCTAAAATTTTACATTGTTTTATTTTTGAATGCAGTTTTTTGGTACATAATTCTACATTTGTAAGTTCAACTTTTATGGCAAAGAGATTGCACTACAGCACTTGTATTAGGTGAATTGAAAAATACAATTTCTTTTGTTTTTTTTTACAGTGCAATTACTTGTAATCAAAAATAAATAAAAAGTGAGCACTGTACACTTTGTATTCTGTGTTGTAATTGAAATCAATATATTTGTAAATGTAGAAAACATCCAAAAATATTTAAATAAATGGTATTCTATGATTGTTTAACAATGTGATTAATCACTATTAATTTTTTTAATCGTGCGATTAATCGCGATTGATTTTTTTAATCGCTTGACAGCCCTAGTTTTTATTAGTGTGTAAACTCTTTGGAATAGGGACAATGTCTTTCTATATGTGTGTATGGCACATCCCATCTTAGGTGCTATTCTAATTAAAAAATCCTGTTTTATGAACAGCACCAAGCTCTTCTGCAAGTAGCAGTTACATGTAATGGTTTCTTTTGGCCAATCCCTTAGTTTGCTTATTCGCATGCACTTTATATGAAAGGCAAACATGGGCTATGGGGAAACTCTGAAAGTGATGTTACAGGAAATTTGAGCTTATGGATCATGTAGCTGAATTTTTAAAGTTGTTTTACTAAAGCCTTGCATATAGAGCCAAATTCTGCCTTGTTTTGTGGGTGCATGGGATGCAAGTCAGGGTGCTATTAAAAAGCACTATAAACTTCGGTTTTAGCTCTTATGGTGATATTTGAAGTATTTCACTATACTGAAAATGGAAATGCCAACCGTAAAGTCTAATCATGGCATGTGGGGTGCAGGATATGTGGCCATTTTAAAAATGACACCCCAAAAGACGTCAGGAAGACATTTCCCCCATTGGAATAGTATTCTTATGTTACTGGGATTTTCTTATGTCATATTCTTATGTTACTGGGATTTTATACAGTTGTATGAAGTGTCTGGCATTGGCCACTACTAGAGACCGTGTATTGAACTGGAGAGACTTAGTTTGTCTTAATACGATAATGGTTGTGTCCTTGAAACTAGTTTTTCTTGAGTCTTGTGCAGCATTCTGCTATGGCATTAGTAGGTAGGTTAACTTAAGTCTGCTGGATTCGGAATAAATCTTTGTACCAGTATTACTGTGATCCCACAGTAGGGGATAATAATAAAAAAACATTTCTTAAGGAAACACGTTTTTAAGGAGATCAATATACAAGCTCCCTGCTTACAGTCATTACAGCCAAATTCTGTTATCAGTTACACGTATATAAATCTAGAGCAATTCCATTAACGTTAGTGGAGGTATTCTGCAGAAGATATGCTAGGAAAGTATAATAAATAAACACCACAGCATGTCTGTAATTCATGCTACTTTGACTTTTATTTTTAGTGCTCTTCATAATTTTTTTTGATAAACACTAAGGCCCTGATCCCACAATCTGCTCCACACAAGGGGATCCCTGTGCCGGGCAGAGCTCAGCAGGATCAGGGTCTATTGAATGCCAACTATCAAACCTTGTTCCCTGAAACCAGAGTAAATCTGGAGTAACTCCACTGAAGTTAATATAGTTACTCCAAATGCACACCAGGGTAACAGAATAGAATTTGGGCCTTACTAATTAGTTTAATGCTTGCTGAAAGAGAAGTATTGATAACTTTGGAGACAACTTGATTTAAAGACATGCTTCAAGTATCTCTTTTTTTTATGCTTTGCCATCCATTGGATCCTTAAATCTGAAGTGATGCAGGCTGAATAAGGGAATTAATGACCTAGTATTTATTTTATCTTGGGACTATGCCATTAATTTGTGTCCTCCCAATCATTTTATAATTGGACTGTATTATTCACAGTCTGTCCAGAGGTGAGGGTGTGTGCGCTCTGTTTTGAATTAATTTAAATAAACAGCAGCTAAATTAACTCCCCCCCAATTTATTTTTCTTACAATTGATTGAGAATTAAGTTCTGCATAATATTTGCATAAACTGAAGACTCATGCATTAATTAACAATATTTCCTAATCCTAGAACTAATCTTGCTGGGATTTTCTTTGCCAGTTTTGATACCAGTTTTGATTTCAGAAAATTATTTTTGCAGAAGGAGAAATTAGCAACTTATCTTGCCAAATGTCACTTTAGGATACAAAGTTCTGTACAATACATGTTCTAGTATTTGTCCTACTTTGAAAGGAATGACTACTCTGGGCAGTGGGAAAAGAGAATTAGTTACTGATGTAAAATGTATTGAATGTCTCTATAGTATATTGGAGAAGCAGGTTCAACCCAATTCTGGGCCTAAGGTTTTACATTGGTAGTAATTTCATTTATTTCAGTGGAGTTATTCCTTCTTTATACTGGTAATCTGAGCTCAGGCTCTTGCCTTAACTGGGTCTAATTTGAAGTAATGGATGCATTGTTGTGGCCCTCTCAATGTGTAAAATGTGATCTTCTGGGACTGTAAGCTCTTTGGGGTACTAGCTGTGCCTGAAGAATTTGGAAAAATGCCTTACTCCCTGGAGTACCATCCTAATTGGGGTCTCGGTGCACTGCTACAATATATGTGTTAAATAACTTACCTTACACCACTTTAGATTCCCTTAAAACTCTCTTATCTGGTTACCATAGTTAGGGTGCCCGCATCTTATGGTGTGGGCAATGAGACCTCAGTCTGACCCAGGCCAGGTAGACCCTCTCCCTCCCCCAATACAGCGGTCAGAAGCATTGAGAAGTGCACCTTGTAGCACCACAACTTCCTACACAGGGGAGTAGGAGTAGAATTAAGGACTTTACTCAGGGAAAGCGCTTTTTAAAGTCTAGAGAGAAATCTTTCTCCAAGTCCCCCTCTAAGAGGAAGACTTCCTCCCTGACTCCCTCTAAGTCAGCTGAATCACCATGCTCTGGTCACAGATTCCCAAGGACCAACGGTACTCTCAACCGAGGAAGATTTCCAGTACCAGCTGTACTGCTTTGCCATTGATACCGAGCAAAGAGAAACACTGGGAGTCTAGACCTCCACCACTGATGGTCTCAGCAAAGACAACACACACAAACCCACTTGCTGTACTTCTCTTCGAGAGTTTATGCCCACTGAATTACAGTGATCCTAAACAGCCTTCTCAAACCAAAGTATTGTTTAATTGTAACAGTTGGAACAAAGCATGACATCCGGAAAAAAAAGGATTTTTAAATAACAAAAGGTGTACACAGGTCTTTCTTACCTATAGGCTAAGCACCCTCCTGATGGAGACCTGAGTATATCTAATTTCTCCCAGACCACCACACAACAGGTCTGGGTTCTCGTCTCCAAAGACCTGTCTTCTCCCTTGAGGGACTGTGTCTCTTTTGACACTCCTGGATCCTTTGTTTTCTTCCCCCCTGCCTAGGGACCAAGTCCCTCCTGGGGAAATCTGCCTGGCAGGTCTTGCAGGGGACCAAGCTAGGGCATCAGAATGTATGGTTCTTGCTTTGTCCCTTAAGTGTTTGCTGGGAAGTGTGTGACTGGTTCTACCTCCCCTTCCTGGTTGCATTTCCTGACAGCCCTGCTATTGAATTAACTGAATATATTGCATGTAATAAACATCATAATAACTCAGTCATGATACAATATTGATAAATTATTACAGGCAGCTCCAAATCAGTCACAGTTGCACTATATTTTTGTTTGGTTGCAAAAAAGGATTTTGCTCTATATCTGTATGCAGCATTTGCTAAAGTAATAGGAATAGAGCTTTAGTGTAGTGAACCACTTTTGTGAAAGCACGTCACCTTTATCAAGTGGTTACAGGAAACATCAATTATTTACAAGTAGTGATGGAAAAGAATGAGAGAGCTCATCTGAACTTTCCTACATTGCAAGGATGTTGGGAGATGGAGTTTTGCTTCAGGAATCTCTCTGTTTAAGACCCACGTTGGTTTATGGCAGCAGCTCTCAATTGTGAAAGTGGTATAACAGGCTGGTATGCATAATAGTAAAAAAAAAATAAGAGAAAGTACAGCTCAATATTTTTATCACATTACATTGAACTAAGCAGGATTACTCACTGCATAAATCCATTAAAGCATTTATGGTTTCCTCTGGATGTGAACCATTCTTTCTTTAAGCTGAAATTGAAACATGGTGAGCCAGATAGTAGCATGCATTACAAAGCATTAAACACAGGATTGGCTGTGCAAATTTCTATATGACAGTGTATCTCTTCAATAGTCCACAATCTTTGAATAGACTAAAAACAATTGCCTTATTTTTGTAGGAAGGGCTCCACCTCACTATAATACTTAAGCAATTTATTTTTTTACATATGTATTATGTGTACATTGTATGTACGTCTGTGTGTGTACAGCTTGAGTGGTAGGCCCAGGGAATGGGAAAGGCTGTGATTTTCTTACCTAAATAATGCCACAAAAGAGCTGATAAGGACTAGTCTAGGCACGAGGAGAACTGAATGATCTGAAAGGAACTATGCTTGGACACACCCGGCCAGTAGAAGACCAGGTGGGGGATGTTCTGAGGACTTTTAAAAGTTATTTTTAGAATATCTTGAACTTAATTCCCTTAAAAATAGATAAAGCACAGGTCAAGAAGAACCCATTTTAACATCATGCCTACAAGTGATTACAGCTCGCTGGGTCTTTGAAAACTAGTATATGCTTCTGATTTGAGAACTAGGAGGCAATTGGATTATTTTAATCAAAATCTTGCCTCCTATAGATAATAAATCATAGACTTAATAGGTGGATACTTTTCTCTCTCAAGATAATTAAAGAAACCAGTTAGTTCTCTTCAAAGATTCTCTCATCTTGCCCATTCTACTCTGGATCACTTATCTTTATCTGTTTGACTCCGAATATTGATCTCTTAAAATATTAAAAAATAAATAACTAACCTGCCCAAAGTCTGTGTTGATTTTGTAAGTCCAGGAGAAAGTAGTTGACAATACGTTCAGCTTTTGACAAGTAAAGCTCTGATACTGCCAATAAGTCTGACATGCCATGAAATATTGGTAAACAAGCAGTTATGTTAACAGTCGCCACGCTTTACAAGATCTCTATTTGTAATGCTGCCATATTTTTTTGAAATATGCTGTTGCTGTCAAATCCATCTGCTCAGCTTCACACCCTTTGCATATAAATCACCTCCCCTCATACATATTCAAAAGCTGCATGGAGACAAATTAACTGCAAACGCTGAATAGGAGTTCTAAGCACAAATAGCTGACATGATGTTCGTGCTGAGATTTTCACGGAAGTTAGTTGGAAATGAGTTTGTGGGTTGAATTTGGGGAAGGGCACAGAATTGCATCATTGCTTTGATGATCCCCACACATAAAAAAATGGGTTCTTCTGGCTTCTTAGAAGTGTTGTGCTGTTCATGGAAAAACTTAGAGCTAGAATACAAGTATTTAGTATGTTGGTGGTAAAATGAGATTTTAATTTTTTTAACTTTTTTTATTGTAGTTTTGTCCTGTACAGTTGATTGCTGGTGAACGCACTTACGGTATTGACCATGTTTGAATGCAGTTGTGAAAAATCACATTATCTTACCCGATGCCAAACAGAATTTATCCTGCCCTACACTGACCAAATTTTATCCACTAACTCCATTCTTCTCAACCATGGTCAAACATGGGATGTGAGTTAGAAAGTTAAGACAGTGCAGCTGAGCAAGCATCCCTGGGTTGGCTCTGAGTTTCTCTCACACTTCTTCCTTTTCTCCATCATTAATAACAATTTTAACAACTTTTTCTAGTCAAGGGTCAATACCATTGCCGGTGTTTAGTTTAGTTTTTTTGTTCCTACTATACCCACAAAACTCTCTCTCTTATCATTCTTAGTCCTACCAGACATAAATTTTCCCTGAATTCTTTTGCTTCTCTTATCTATTTTCTATACTTAACCATCAATATAAATTAGACGTTATCTGTGTCCCTGTTTCTCCTTGTTATATAGCTTTTTTCTTTCTAATTTCTGCCTTCACTTTGCCACTGAATCAGGATGGCCTTTTAGCCAAAGTTGTCCTCTTTCTTGATTGTTGGAATAATGGCTTTTTTTGTTATCTAATAAACTCTTCTTAATAAATTCCAAATTTTCATAGACATTTTTATGTCAAAGTTCCCCCTCATAGTCATTTTGCTCATGATTTCCTTCATCTCTTGGAAATTAGCCCTTTTGAAGCACCAGTTATGTATATATATCTGGTTGGGACTGTCCTCTGTTTGCCCTTATTGAATGTAATCGGATCATAATCATTGGTCCCTAGGCAACCACCGACTTCCAGTCCAGTGATTAATTTATGTTTATCCATGAGATCCAAAATAGTTACCATGTGTTGGTTGGAATACATCTTGTGTTACAAAGTTATCTATTATTTTAGATATCTAATGATATCTTTAAAAAGCAACACAGAGTCCCGTGGCACCTTTAAGACTAACAGATGTATTGGAGCATAAGCTTTCGTGGGATGCAGCCGATGAAGTGGGCATTCACCCACAAAAGCTTATGCTCCAATACATCTGTTAGTCTTAAAGGTGCCACAGGACCCTCTGTCCCTTTTTACAGATCCAGACTAACACGACTACCCCTCTGATATAATGATATCTTATTACTGTGCGTGGGCCCTCCAGCGTACATCTCCCAAATTGAAGTGCCCCTAAAAAACACAATTTTTCTTTTCACACATTACAATCAGATGCTTAAAGAGTAGCAAGGTAGCCCAAAAATAACTTCTCTACTTTCTTTTACTACCAGCATATATAATCACAGGTACCTCAGTAACATATTAAAAAACCCTCTAGCACATATGAATTCAGCACTTCTAAATAGTCTTTTTTTAAAAATGTCATGCACATTGGATGATTGGAGGTACTACAATATATGAACACGGGAGACTAAAACATCTAGAAGAGAACATATTCGTTTTGGCAATCACTCCATTAGTGGCATGTGGTCTGGATGAATAATACCTTTGGAGACTGATGTGTTTTGCTGTATGTCAGTTGGCAAGATTTTCCATATTAAGGATTTTGGCTCATGTACCATGAATAATATTGTTTATGCATTGAGAGTTCCCTGTTGTTTATAATTTGTGCCCATCTAGTCAGGAAAAGTTAGTTAGGAAATCTGCAGCAGGTCTCAAGTCATGCCAACCATAATCCTAAAAAAGTGAACTAAATTATTTTTAAACCAACATAGTCAAACATTGATACAATTATTACTTTCCTGCCATTGTGGTGAAATAACTGCTGATGCTGTCAAACCCATCTGCTTCTTTTTTGTATACAAATGAGATTCATTTATACTCAAAGGCACCACTGAGAAATAATTGGCAGTACAATAGAATCCGTTTGACAGAAGAAGCAGGTGTATGATACACTTCTACCTCGATATAACGCTGTCCTCGGGAGCCAAAAAATCTTACCGCGTTATAGGTGAAACCGCGTTATATTGAACTTGCTTTGATCCTCCAGAGTGCGCAGCTTTACTGCGTTATATCCGGATTCGTGTTATATTGGGGTAGAGGTGTATTTACAGAATCTATTCATAGTTTTAATGTGAATATCTTAATACTATCTCTTATGAGAAATAGGAAATGGGATTAAATATTCTACAAATACATCTTGCATGAAGCTTAGTAATTAAACTATTGATAATTTGTTGCTTGGGCCGACACGAAAGAGAGAAATGTAAAGATGGAGAATAGCTAAGAATGTCCTCCAGTACTAAGTCAATTCACAAACCAAAATCTAAGTCGTAGAGGCCCCAGGACTATATTTTAGGTGCCAGCCACCCACCTTTTGCATATATGTGGCTATCACAGTCCATGTCTTCTGTGAAATCTTCATCTTCAGCAGTTTGTGGCTAAAATCTGCTTAACAGAAACTATGACCTCAGGTTACCTTATTGTCTCCAAATTAGAGGGCTTATGCCCAAAGTCACTGAAGAAATTAATACAATGACTGTAAATTGTTAGACTAACTTGTCTGGGGGTGACCTCTGATGCAAAGCTCAAAGTTCAAATTTGAGGCTATCCCCACCTCTCTTCCCCCCATACAACCAAGCCCATAAGGAATCTAATTAAAAATTCTAGCTGAAAAGGGCATTTGAACATTTGAAATGCAACAAGAAAAAATGATGATTTTCAGTGACTTCTGGTGGAAATGTCAAGATTCTAGTTCACTGGCAACATGGACTTCAATTCTGATGTAACGATATGAACTCCTTACTGACATCTTTCATCCTCCCTTCTCTCCTGTTGTTTGACATGTTTATTTACTGCATCTTGTCTTACACCAGGCTCTGATCTTGTATTCTGAGCCATGCAGGCAGACTGCTGTGCTACTGTGGAGCCGGGCCACTGATGTTACTGCAGAGACCAATGGAGTGGAGCCCCACTGAAGTAACTGAAGACAAGGATTCTGGCCTTAGATTGAAATTCTTTGGGGCCAGGACTGCATCTTCCTGTGTTAGCATAGTGGGGCTCCAATCCTCTTTGAAGCTTCTAGATGCTACCACCATATAAATAATAAATAGTACTCATAATAAGCCAACCGCCCTATTTAAAAGAATAGCAAATAAAATGTGAACTGGATATTGAATACTCTGAGGGGCTCTGAATTGAACACCCTAATGAAAAACAGTGATTTTGCTGTCACCGCTTTGTTCTGTTTATTCCTAATGTGTATTCTTGCCCCACGAAAACATTCCAAAGATTCTGAGGGCGGAAGCGTGGCCTTGCTTATCTCTGCTTCTAGGGGCTCCCCTGAATGCAGGTGCCTGCTCTCTGCGGCATCTTCCCTCCCCACAGTAGAGGTAGGGATGTGTAACCTATGTTAATACAATCTCAGGTTGTTCTAAATCACACTGGCTTCTCCAGGCGGGTCTGAGAAGCCTTGTCAGTTCTCTTGCCTCTGACCCACCTACTTCATGGTCCATGAGGGTTGAACCAATGTGGGGTCCTTGCATAAGGGCTTCTTTAGGTAAGGAAGAAGAAACGGAAATATGAAGGGAGCATGGAGCGCTTAGTTATGGAAACAAGGGGAGCAGATCCTTAGCCGTTATAAGTTGGCGTAGCTTCTTCGACTTCAGTGGGGAGGTTCAGGCCCAAGTCTGTAGAGAAGACAAATACTGTATTTTGTTTGGCGGGGCAGCTTTAGGAGCTTCATTTTTCAAAAACTAGAATCAGTGAAATTGCAAGGTTCATCCTAGCGTCAATATCTTGCCAAATTTCACCTCCACTTTCTATGTGCTGTTTTTTCCTTTGTCTGCCTCCCTGCCACTCCAGAGATGGGTGTGCTTCAGTGGTGCTGTGTGTGGTAGTTGTTTTGGACTGCTTTGGCATGAAAGGGGCTATTGAACTGTAAAATATTATTCAGTAACTCATTTAATTTTAGCACAATGCCATTAGATTAATAAATTCCCTGGTTATATTTCTCTTCAGCTAGCAAACATATTGAAAGGATTATTGTGACTGAGATAAAAACTCTTTATTGAATCTTTAATGTGTTGTTTATCTTGTGATACGAACCTGGCGGTATGGCATTTCTTAGTGCCAATCCCAGCATATGTTGCTGCTTGCACTAGCAAATTTATTATGCTGTCAAAATTTGACATACCTTTCTTGCATACCTAATCTTGCTTTTTGAGAAGCAGACTATCTGCCAAAGCATTCACTATGTTTGGCAGAGTCCTAAATTCTCTTTGAGTAATCAGTCAGTATTCAGCAATAGGGTGTTGCTTTTGGTTGTTTTAACCAGTACTGTGTATCAAATATGTAAAGGAATTAGCTAATTAAAAATCCTACATGATTGCAGAGGGTCCCAGAAGCAGCAGGACTGAGGCAGTTGTACTTAACATGTGGGAATGAGGACAAGATTTGTGGAAGGCAGTTAAGGCCCATACTTCCAGCATGCCATAGAGCCCAGTTTTATGGGGTTTCCATCATGTCCTTGCAGTGCAGCATGAAAGAAGGGTAGGGGGACTGGAAGACAGGTTCAGTCGGTTTGCTAGCCATTGCCCATCAGGGCAGCTTCATTGGTGCTCCCTAATGCGTGGGAGATTCTTCTATCCAAACTCCAGCAGAACTCCCTTGCTCCAAGCCCAGCTACTCTGCTTGGTGTGTGTGTTTGGGGGAGAAGGAGGATTTGTGCCTTACTGGATTTTGTTTTTAATTGTAAAAAAAAAAAAAAATCTGACAAAATAACGTTTTGCTTCACATTCTGCTCTTTTAAAAAATAAAACAAAATCTCATTTGTCTTGGAGCAAGTTGCAATACGTTTTATAGCTTAACATGACAGAGGTGTCTAATTTTCTGTTAACTCAAGCTAATGAGCAGATCACAACATCCAGTGCTTGTTTCATTGAAGTGCTCAAAATGTACTTCCAAGATTGGCTCTTTCATTTATGCACACTTCCCCCTCCCCACCAGCTGGATTTAATTTTTTAGTCCAATCAAGCGGAAAAGTTGATGAATAGCACTGACTCTCTGAAGTAAATGGTGTTCCTGAAAAGAGAAGCTCCTTTGTGATTAGCCTGAGGGAGGACTCAGTTGCCAGGCTTCCAGATAATTTTGCTAATTTGAAAATAGGCAAAAAACTAGTATGCAGACAGCAACTCTCTCAGTGCAGGTTTCCTGGACACCTATTGACAGTAAATGATTCCAGAGTAAGTGTGAAATTGTGGACGTCAGCTGTGCAGTTTTAGTCAGCCATATAATTTTGTATCAATGGAGCAAAATAATACCTTATTTCAGTCCAAGTAGCCTTTATAACCTATTAAAGTTTGTGTGTGTAACCCATCCCCATTGCTGGGCTATGGAGGAAGGGACATGTCATGTACTTGGATGGCTCCTGCTGGAGCTAGCAAGTGTAGTGGATGGGAGCCCATGCTGGGTATTACCAAACAGCAGTATTGCCAACTGCAAGATTTACTGTTGGGGTCAAATCCCTGTAGGGTTATACTCAGTACATGTTTTTCAGCTTTTCTCTGCAATCCTGAGGGCTAGAAACGTATCTTTTTTTTTTAGTAATGAATGCAGAAATTGTCATGACTCTAGGAGCTGGAGCTTTAAGAAAAACACCAAATATTGTGAGACTTGTGATAAATTCATGAGATCTGGTAACATCAATTTTAGCTGTGACAGTATCACGGCAGGGTGTAGAAGTATCAAACAGCAACAATTACAGACTGCCAGCTAGAGACATAAAAAACCCCTACGGTCACTGGAGGACAGCATTTCATAATCCGATCTGGGAGATCACACCCAGCCAACAGTCTTCACTCTGCTTGCCCTGCCAGCAAACCCAGCCCCCTTCCACAGAGCAAATTTACTCCAGTGTGAGCTGGAAAGGTATCGGAGCCCTACAGCATAGTGAAAGGATTGGGTTAGGTTTAGTTAAATACTGTTATTTGCACATATTTAAAGAGATATGTTAGTTGCTCATAAGGAATCATTATTTTTCTGTTTCATTCGTTTCAAAACAATTCATGAGCCTTTAATTTTAACAACTCTGTTTATGGATGTTAGCAGTTTCTCTCCAAATTTGTTCCTATTTACTTCTGTACAAACCCATGTAAGCTGTGTATTGCTGTGACAGTTAATTGTATCTTCATGGTCCAGAGGTTTTAAAAACAAAAACAAAAAAACCCCAATGCACCCTGTATTATTGCTACTTGATTTTGCTTACTTAGCTGTTCCTGTTTGGCAGAAAACAAATCCTATCGCGTTTGGCAGAACCAGATGGCAGATTCAAAAGTGAGTAATGTCTTGAGTACAAAGCCAAGGAATAAGGGGATTGCCCGCACCGCTTCCCACTGCTCCCATTGGACAGGAACAGCAAACTGTGGCCACTGGGAGCTGCGGGCAGCCGTGCAAATGTAAACAAACTGTCTGGCGGCCCAACAGCAGATTACCCTGACGGGCTGCGTGTGGTCTGCAGGTCACAGGTTGCCCACCACTGCTATAAAGGCAGCATATAGATCACCTGAAAGTTCTAAAACTTTTAAAGATCACTGAGTTAAAGTAAGCTGGGTTATATGTGAAACCTGAATGTGTTTTGTCATTGGGTGCCCCTATAAGGGCAATATGCCTTCGTTTGGAGATACCTATTTGAAGCTGGCTCAGACCTTTGTGTCTTTTTGCCCCTTTTCTCTTTAAATCAGGTTCAAATATTCTTTTAACTTTCCAAGAGCTTGAACAAAGAAACTGAGAGATGTAGGTAAAATATGCTTTGGGGCATAAGCTTCTGTGGAATAAATTTAAACAAGCCAGCATAAGTCTAACTTATCCTGTAAACAAGAATTGACACTTACAAGAAAACAACTCACTCAGACACTGCTTTTATAGTATGAGACTGCCAGCAGTTAAGGCATGGGGGTGGAGCTAGGGTGAACACCTGACCTTTTCCCAAAAAAAACCAGTAACTTATTTTTAAAACAAATGTCTAGAGTGCCTGTACTTGGAAATGAGAGTTACTGATGAAAGAAAAGAGAGAGGATTTTTTTTTGTCTTTTGTTTGCAATATATGTTTGAATCAGGTGACCTGGAGAGTGAAAGGTCAGCCTTAGGAAAGCTATAAAAGGATCCTTGCCTTGCTAAAAGGAAAGGTATTTAGAGGCTGAAACTATGTTATGAAAGTTTTATTAGTGTTTATTGATCATTTTACTTTAAAAGCAACTTCACAGCATCTTGAGTCCTAAACAGTTACTCAATTCTGTGAATGTTTCTGGAGTAGTAGAATGAGGAAAGGAAGCTGCTTTTTGTTAAGAGAACAACATTGCATAGGTCTGTGGCAGGTGGAGCAGATGATCTGGGCTATCATCTCTCTAACCTTCTATGATTACATTGGCATTATAGTGGTAAGGTTTATACTGTGCCAGGCACCATTTTTTGAAAAGAAGAGGTTGTGTGAGCTAAGTACAGTGAAATTTGTACAAGAGACTGCCCTTATTAGGCATTCTTGTGTCTTAAGAGACAGTCCCAAAAGTACTGAGTATAGCTCTGGTCCACCTATATCAGAAGATCAGCTCTGTTAATTGATTTTAGTTAATCCCTTGAGGGGTTGCCTAAACCACATTTCACTGCATTATTAAATTACAGGGAATATTTCACTTCCCCAGCATTTGCCTTCATGTTTCACATATTTTGCCCCAAAAACTTTGAGATATAGTAGCAGGGGAATACAAGGTTTATTCAGACTAAAAAACAAAACAAACTATTCTCTAACACGTATTTGTGACCCAAACAGTGCAGCACTTATGCACTTTATGCACTTGATGAGTTAGCCATCTCATCGGAGGCTGCGCAGGTGTCCCCAGCAGCATGGCAAGCGTGATTAGACTGTGTAAAAAGGGGGTGACTGCACAGTGGGTGTGTCCACCCCATGGAGAACAGCACACAATTCTGTGCAGCGTTCCTATGTTGCACCGTGCAGGTCATTGATGTGGCCATGGCAAAAGTGGATTTGAAGTGGGGCTGGAGGATTTGCAGTTATGCAGCTTTTCCCATCACCCCCCAGGAAGGCTGGTGGAAGGACTGGTAAAAGGATGTAGAGGCAATTCCATTGGACTGCTGCACAAAAGCTTTCTACAGCCTGTGGCAAGGATTCCTTTTTTCTGTTTCCACACTTATTTGCCCAGCTACTTACTCGGGGTGCTGCACTGAAAATGTAGCCATGCATTTACCCCTCACACTGGTCTGGCGATGAAAGTAGACTGACCATAGATATCTTTGGAGTGGAGCTAATGGCATTGCTCCTAAAAGCAGTAGCGGCCTAAGTCCAGTTCAGAAACAGAAATATTGTTTACATCACAACTTGGAGTTTTGGGATATTGATTTGTGGCAATAGTGCCTAACTAATGCAAAAATAAAATTAAAAAAGTTGGTCTCCATTCATCTCCATGTAGATCATTACTGAATGTGAGCATTCCTCAAATCAGACAAAATTCTATACCCTGTCTCACCAAAAGTCTGGTGCCATGGGATGCAATTCCATAGCAACTCCATGTGCAGACTCTCTCTATCTCTCTCTCTCTGTGGTCTCGGTGCCACTAGAGAGGACAGAACACCACACCCAGAAGGTGTGTGGGTTACACAGGCACCAACAGATTGGTATAACAAAATGAATTAGCCCATATAAGAATGGTTGCACAAATAATGTGTCATATTCTAGTTATATAGAATTTTAGCACAAATATTTATCCTGTTTTTGGAATGGAGATCTATTTTTCTAAGTTAGATTTACTCTTATCCAGGAAGTTTTAGTGGCTTTAATGGCCTCCATTGAACAGCTCTCTGCTTCACTTTTGCATAATTTTACCAGCTAACATATCTGTTCAGATCCTTGTTGATGCATCTACTACAAATATTTACCTTGCTAACTTAAGATATTTTTTTTTTGCCTACGTTGTCTAGCTGTATGCTTTTTCTTCCTCTTCCTCATGGTGAGCTGAGCTCTCATGCCTGGCAGTATCAATACTAGTTAGGTAGAAAAAGAAAAGAGAGAGAGAGATCAAGTTCTCGCTCCTTCTCTCTGCAGTGGGAATAGTTGTACACATAATATTCAAACTGCAGTCAATCAGTTGGACCATCATCTCTCTTCCTTGCCTTCACGCGATATTAGAGGAATTTTCAGGCTTTCAATGAGCCTCTTTCTAGGCACTTAAATAAAATACTTTGCCCAAAAGATAATTTTAATAACCTTTGCCCAGCGGTCACTCTTTCTCCTTTGGTGTGTGTGTCTAGGCCATGGTGCAGTGAAGTCTGTTTATACAGAAAGGAATGGGTTTTGAGGGTTGGTTGCCTACCACTTGCACCCACGCAGCTACTTTGGATTTTAGTTCTGATGCCTTTAGTATATTTTAGCATGTGAAGTTTGTAAACCACAGAACCTTAGCAGCTGCAGTGCCATTTTGAAGTTCAGTGGGATGGTAAAGATTGAGGTGACAATTGCCATAGACTATTAAAGCGATCTATTGTGTTGCACTGTATTCCTTTTCAATTAATCCATTCAGTAGTTAGATTGCTTTAGCTTTTTGTCCTTTTTAATGTTTTCTGTCATGGAATTAGACTTGCAGAACAACAAATGCCTTAGAATAATAAGCAATAATAGGAGACACTGAGTGGTGACTCTTGTCTAAGTCTAATATACACCTCCTTCTAGCCCTGCAATGTGTTCATTACGTAGGCATCGACTCTGAGGGTGCTCTGGGACTCAAGCACCCATTGACAAAAAAAGCGTGTCGGATTAATCTTTTGTGGGCCCCAGTGCCTGGACTGTAGCCCTGCCCTCGTGCTCTGCCTCGAGACCCCATGTCCACTCTGCCTCTTCCTGCACCCGGAGGCCCCACCTGCCACTCACACACGAGGGAGGGGATGGAGAGCAGCACACACTGGCAAAAACAAAAGTCAGCCTGTGGTTCATGACACCAGTTTACACTTCCTCTCTACGCCTTATGACTGATTTAGGGTTCTTTGGTGTGAGTTGGAGATGGTGGAGAGATACACTGCCTACAGAAAGCTCTGGGGGGGTTGTACCTCAAGAAGCCTAATCCCTCCCTCCCTGGGCTTCACTGGGTAGGAGCAGGGCTGGCGCAACCCATTAGGCGACCTAGGCAGTCGCCTAGGGTGCTACAATTTGGGGGGCGGTGACTGCGGTGGTATTTCGGTGGTGGGATCTTCCGCTGCCTCTGTGGGGGGCGGCATTTTGGGGCGGGACCTTCTGCCGCATAGGGCGGCAGAAAAGCTGGCGGCGCTCCTGGGTAGGAGGAGCATGTGACAACTACTGTCTGCATGACTGGTAAGCTCCATGTGTAACATAACCCCCTGCTCATCTATTTCCTGCACATCACTCATGAATTTTTGGCCCACTGAGTTTTTTCAACATTGCTGTGAAAAACGGAATGAGCTGGAATTATGCTGCCCATAGTTTTGCAATCAGTGCAGCACAGGGCAAATTGTGTTCAGCATGATGTCAAATAATTAGGATTAACCCTCGAGGGCCTGAGGTTTAATCCTGATTAGCTCACATGATTGTCCTTGTCTACACTAACCAGAAAGCTGTGGTCAGCATCGTGTCAGTTAGCTTGAGTCTTCAAAATTATGTGTAGCACAGACCAGCTCAGAGTGTAAGAAGTCCAAGGGGATGTAACTGTCAGAGAATAGTTCAGTGAGAAAAGCAATGTATAGAAGATCAGAGCCAAACAATGTGAGAATGGGGCACGCAAGACAGTAGGATATTAAGTGTGATTCAATAAAAAAAGATATGAAAGAAATTTAATAGGAAAGTAAAGAATCTTTATTCTGGAACAACTACTGTCTATGAAATATGCATTACTGTATCTGATTAGTTGTGCTTAAGATACTGTTTACTGAGGCAATAATACAAAGGGTTTTTTAATTCAAGCCATGGAATGTAAAATAGCCACATCATGGATCTTCCTTCTGCATATGACCCAGCCAGATTTCTTTTCCTTGTTTAATTAGACTGTTATAGCTGTTACTGCAACCTTTTTGATGTGACTGAGAGCAGAGACAATTAGTTTTGTCCAAGAAAGCTGGCATGTAAACTCAGACTTATACTTAATTATCATAATGCTTTACAGCATGATAGACTGAAATGGGAAGACCTGGTCGCATTGCCTATCTATTTAAACCATTAATAATTTTGAAGTTGTTCCCAAAACAATGAAATTAGTAGCTGTATTTCTGTGGACTTAAATATCTTACATGCTGTAGTAGAAATGAAAGGTTTAGGAATATATAGTTGGATTAAAGGTATTCTAAAGAGCTTTAGATCCCCAGTCATTTTATGGTAACTGTTTCCCTGAATATAACATAGAAAAAGCACCAAACATACTGATTAATGTAAAAGATTAACAATGCTCCTCTATCCCCTTTGCATTATATGTTAATAGTTTACTCTGGGGTGCTGGGGTGGCTGGCATTGGTTCTGACATCTCCTTCTCCAATGATCTGGAAGCAGGGGTTAACAGCTGGCTAATGAAATTCGCAGAGCATGTTAGGACAGAGAAATCATATAAAGGGACTTAAGGAAATTATAAATCTGGGATGCGAAATAGAAAAATGAGATTGAAACTGGAAAAATCAAGGCAATTTATCTGGGGGAAAAACAAGTCAGTATTAGTGATAACGTAATGGGAGAGAGAAATCTGGGAAGTAGTAATGCCAAAAGAGATCTAGAGCCATTCATGCAGCCCCCGTGCAGTCAGTGGCTTTGCACTAGTGTTAACAAAAAGGATTATTTGGCCTTACTACTTTTGATATTTTGGTGAGTTTGAGGGTAACACACACAGGCTCTGTTGATTTCTGTGTAGTTACAGCAATGATGAACCCATTGTACAGTGCAGGCCTTGTTGGATATACTGAACAAAAACATCTTAGGGACAGATTGGGCCATATGCCTCCCATGTAGGAACAGATCACCATATCAATCCCTGCCCTTCAGGGACTACTCCCTCCTACCACCCCTCTGCCACCCTTCCTCTTTTTGGGAGAAGAGAGAGAGGCAGGACCCTCGTTGTGCAGTAGTTTTGAATTACATTATGTATAACGGGGTGACTACTACAGAGGATCTACATTGTGGATGGTACAGAGTAAATACCGAAGGCTCAGCATCCAACTCAAATACCACTCTGAATCCTGGGTTATTCATCTGAATGACTGCCTACAGTATCTAAAAGATTTCAATGGCGTTACACCAGCATAAAACTGGAGCAATATACGGTGGTGAATTAAGCCCGTTGCACTGCTCATTTGAGAACAATTCACTGTCTCATAAACTTTGCTGTGTGCTGAGGTTTGTTAATGAATTTGGGCCCTTTATTATGTATTTTACATACATATTGATGTGAAAATCTATACTCTGTGGTATTCAGGATCACAGTTAAGAGAAAAGCCATCAAAACACAGTGTACGGAAGCATGATTTTAATTAAATGTTTCTAAAGCTTTCATTTTATGTATCTTTATTTCCAGCATTTCCTTAGGGAATGCCCTGTCATTAGCAGTTTTAAGTGGTCCTGAAAACAGTTCCCCCTTCCTACCAAGTATAACTGATTCCTCTCTGCCATGCTGCACAGGCCTGGCATGAGAACTTTGTGGGAAGGGGTATAAAGATGATTCTTCGGGATGCACCCCAAAACTTGATTACTGTACAGAATAAGTGTATGTATGAGAAGGAGGTTAATTATATCTCACTTGGCTTCCTGCTGCAGAGAGGCAGCCCAGCTCCTCTCAGTCCTGCTTATCAGTTTACAATGTCTTATTCACATCAGTTTATATTTCAAGGCTGTCTTTGCAGGGAAAAGGGAAAAAATAAACAGCCTTTCTTTGGTTGGTTGAATTTAAGATTCTCCTTTATGGAGCTGACTTTAGTAACAAGAGGCCCATGCAATCACCCCCTAGCCCTGACTCCCAGCTCATTAGTAGCAAAAACATATCCCTTGTGTCACAAAGGTATTCAGATCTTCTCACGGTAACATGTGACAAAATCCATGTAAAGGGTTGGTCCTAGGATTTTTCTTGCATTCTTCTTGCATGCAGCAGGCTGTCTATGAAAAGCTTCCCGTTACCCTTAGTTCTGTTGCACCATTTTCTGTGCTTATGAATTACAAATTCTTGGGACTAGTGCTAGCATGGAGCTATTCCATGTCTTGTCACTGTGTCCCTTATGTTTTGGGAAGGGCCCCCCCCCCACCCCGCGCGTTTGTGCACCCATACAGTGCTAGTCACAATATGCCCCTAAATTGACATAATAAAGGCATGGAAACCCACCTAGAGGCGATGGAAAATAGCAAAAGAATTGGTAAAATAATCATACTATAAATTCACGAGTGAAGTAATTCAATAAAACCTACCCAACACAGGGATTATTTTCTATTTGCGTTTTTAATTTGAAATGTTCAGGCCAGTTTGAGAGTTTTGACATATAATAAAGTCATGACCTGTTTTCTGCCAAATTGCTATTGTATAGCTTTGGCTTAGTAATATATTACCATCTGGAATACAGTCGGTAGCAAATCCACATACGTTATGTAACTTGAATTGGTTTATACAAGGAGATGGGAATATAATATCTTAAGCTTTTTAAATTGGGATAAATACAATACCAGGAATTTGCTAATATTATCTTGCTAAATTTGAGTAAATGCAGTTCATGGTGCACTGTTTAAAAATGACTCACGTCTGATGGGATCATTTGTTTTCATTTATTTGAGAGCTGCAATTGGTAGGAATATTTGCTCTGGTGAAGCTCTTAATGTTCCCGTATCCTCTAGTCTATGCTGGCCCATACAACAGGACAGTCATGCCTCGTGGAACAGTCCCTCCATATTCCAGGCCAGTCTGGAGTGGATTGTGCTTCCCTAAGATACAAAGCTCCCCACGATGGGCTGTACTGTACTCTGGTTGTACATCAGTGTTATGCTGTTGCCTTTGTGCCTGGTTTATACTGAATTAAATGAGGAAAGAACCAGCCTTCTCTCTGTGAAGACAGATAGTGAAATTACTCTGATATGAAAACCTCAAATATATAAAACACAAAATGTGTTTAATGTACTTAATTTACATTAATTTTTGTTATCGGGAAAAGACTGACTTTATTTTTGGTTTAAAATATTATTTTAAACAGATCTCAGTAGGACAATATGTAATCCACTGGTGCAAATCCTGAAGTCAATAGAAAGACACTCATTGATTTCATGGGGCTTCAGTTCTTGTCCTCTATGTTTGCATATCAGTGACTTTAACATTACAGAGATGATGTCATATGTATAAAATGCATATATGTTCTGAACTTTCTTCATTTGTGTCTTGGAACTAAAGTGATTTAATGAATTCCTGGAAAATTTAAAATTGAACCATGACCTTGTATTTGTGTCCAAACATTAACACTGGGCCAAATTCGGAGGTGATGTGTAGGTTACATACCAGTGAGTGGATCTGCACTGGTGTCAGGGAGTCTGGGCAATTCTTCTCAGAGTACGTCTATACTACCCGCCGGATCAGCGGGTAGTGTTCGATGTATCAGGGATCGATGTATCGCATCTCGTCTAGATGTGATAAATCGATCCCCGAATTGACACCTGTACTCCACCTCAGCAGGAGGAGTAAGTGGAGTTGACAGGGGAGCCGCGGTGGTCGACTCGCCACCGTGAGGATGGCCAGGTAAGTCGAACTAAGATACTTTGATTTCAGCTATGCGAATAGCGTAGCTGAAGTTGCGTATCTTAGTTTGAACCCTCCCACACCCCAGTGTAGCCCAGGCCTCAGTAGGCCAGATTCAGAGATAATGTATAAGAATGGGTATAAATCATACATCAGTAAGCAGATGTGCGTCTAAGCCAATTATACACAAACTAAGGGAGCTGGGAAAAGGTGTAAGTTAAATAAATTACAACAACAGATTCTCTTTGATGCCTTTATAGGGTTATCAGATAGCAATTGTGAAAAAACAGGATGGGGATGGGGGGGTAATAGGCACCAATATAAAAAAAAGTCCCCAAAAATGGGACTGTCCCTTTAAAAACGGACATCTGATCACCCTATGCCTTTGAAATTAGATGCATTTTGGAATTTGATAGTTCTAAAATTAAAGATTCAGACAATAGACTAGTTGTATTTTTGAGTTGGAGTTTTTCAGTATTTAAAGTTTATAGTTAATATAATATATGTTCAGAGGTACCCAATATGGAAACAAGATATTAAAACAGCCACCATTTCACCACCTCCATGAACAAATCTATTTTCACATTAACTACCATTTTAGATCACAGCAGAGCTATCTAATAGGAAGAGCGTGATCATAGTAACGACCAAGAAAATGAAGACATTCTCAGGAGAGACAGGAGGAGAACTAAAGAGAGTCCTGTAAACCTGGTGGGTTTTGTTACTTCTATAATGTTGCACTCTGCTCAGAAACTATTGCCATAACCACAATGTACATTCCCAGATATATGAACAGAGAGCTTCTCGCTCCAGCCAAAAAAGGGGAAAATAACTAATTTGCTGTAGCATATTCAAAAAGTCATGTTTAAAAGATGAGCCCTCCTACAGTATTTGCAAAAGTTATTCAAAAATGCTGAAAATAGCTTTTTTCTAATCTATTATTTACTAGCTGGGAGATAGTTTTTTTTTTTTTTAAATTTTTAATTTTAACAGCAGCGTTCCCCACATATAACTTTAAAATATTTGATGCATTTTAAAATATTCTGTAGATGATAATAAATTAACTAAAGAGGAGATGGCAGATGCCAGTGATGGGATTTAGACTGAAGTTGTATATAAGTGACTTTTCTGCAGTACTCTCCAGAGGGTTAAAGACAGCTTAAATGAGATTCCAAAGTCCAACACTTCACACTCAGTTCTTTTGCAAGGCAAACCTCACCTTGCTGTCTCCATGATTCCAAATAAGGAATGCAGGCTTGGGCCCTATGGTGGGACTCTCTCTTATAAATGTCTAAGTCACTTTACATTGATATTTTCAATAGTATTTGTAAAGAAAGAATTGTATGTTATTAAAGGTGCATAATTGTGTTTGAATAGCATTGTGTGACACTGCATTGTTACTTAGGGTTACCATATCTCATAAATAAAAAAGAGGACCCTCCACGGGCCCTGGCCCCACCCATTTCCCACCCATAGCCCCGCCCCAACTCCGCCCCTTCCCCACCCTAACTCCGCCCCCTCCTCCCTCCCACTCCCAGCCAGGGGGAAAGGGCTGCCCCAGTGCTACCAGCTTCACGGTTTCCCGGGCAGCCCCCAGACCCTGCGCCCCCAGCCGGCGCTTCCCCAGCGCAGCTGGAGCCCGGGAGGGGAAGCGCCCAGCCGGGGGCGCAGGGTTTGGAGGCTGCCCAGCAAACCGTAAAGCCGGTAGCACTCAGGCTTTGGGCAGCCCCTATGCCTCCGGACCCTGTGCCCCCAGCCGGGCATTTCCCCTCCGGGGCTCCAGCGGCTCTGCGTAACTTACACTGTATAAGTTACACAGAGCCGAAGAGCAGCAGAGCCCCCACAGCTGGAGGCTCTGCTCCTCTTAGGCTCTGTTTAAGAGCCGGGCTGCCCGAAGCCGGTAGCTCTCGGGCAGCCCGGTTCTTAAACAGAGCCTCCAGCGGCTGGGGCTCTGTGTAACTGACACTGTGTCAGTTACACA